>NW_009703426.1:12425-17250 GCF_000703405.1 Apaloderma vittatum | reverse complement strand
GGGGGTGGCACTGGGTGATCTCTGGAGGTCCTTTCCAGCCCCATCCAGTCTATGATTTTAAGTCACCTTTCCGATCCCCCACCTGAATTGCAACAGAGGTCGGGATGTTTGGTGGGATTGGGGCTCTATCATAGAACATCCCTGCCCTAAAAATAAAAATCCCACCTAAATCTTACCAAACCAAACGTAATGGAGGGACAAATAGACCTCAAAGGGGCAGCTTCTCCTTTTAGAGATTCAGCTGAGTGGCCGCACACAAGGAGATCTCCCTAGCATAGATAATTATCAGTGCAGCCCTTCAGGGGTTTTTTATCAAAACACGGGAGTTATTTTCGATATCCTACAGGTGTTCTGCAGCGTGAGCCCCAAACTCCTGCGGGGCCACAGTCTGTGTCCCCATGCAGGGGACGGTGTCGTGGACCCGTTGAAGTTGCTCATCTTGAGCTCCGTGGGTCCGGTTTCAGAGCTCACCTCCCTCCTCTTTAAGGGTACCAGGGGATGCTCCCAAAGCCATTCAGTTTTCCTACCAATACTCGTCACTAATTTAGCTGCCAGATCATTACGATGAAAAATCCTGCCTGTGGGCCTCAAGCTCTCTCCCCTTTCAAAAGGGATTCAAGTTCCGTTTGCACTCCAGGAGCCAGCCAGGAGACACGCTGGCACTTTGCCTGCCTAAAAAACACACAGCAGAAGAGCATCAGGTGCTAACCTGCTGCTAGAAGCATTTAAAAAAAAAATCCACTTTGGGCAAACCATATGGTAACACTCACTGCGCCACAGGTGAGAGCAAAGACGATACACTCTGTATAGCACACAGTAAAAATAATCAGTTTTCAGAGAACAACGATGCTTAAATACCAAACCTGCCCAGGAAAAGACACCCATTTCAAGGTTTTTAATGCCTTCGACCTCAGTGTTCCAGCACTTTTGCATTTTTTTCCTGCTTTGGCTTTATAAATAGCCAGAGATGGTTTTATGGCAGCACCCAGAAGCTGCAACATGGGGACTAGCACACAGTAAAAATAATCAGTTTTCAGAGAACAACGATGCTTAAATACCAAACCTGCCCAGGAAAAGACACCCATTTCAAGGTTTTTAATGCCTTCGACCTCAGTGTTCCAGCACTTTTGCATTTTTTTCCTGCTTTGGCTTTATAAATAGCCAGAGATGGTTTTATGGCAGCACCCAGAAGCTGCAACATGGGGACAAGCCAAACCCCGCAGACCTCCTGGGCTGGAAAATATTACAGAATCCTGTGGAGATACCGGGAGGATCAACGATCAAAGCCACAAGCAGGCACAGCGAGCACCTCAAACTCATCCCAAGGCAAACGGAGCAGGGATAAAACCCAAGTTATTGAAGGAAAGGGAGAAACGAGGGGGAAAGGGTGAAAACACTAAAAGGGCAGGGGCACAGGGGAACTGCGGCAGGCTCTATGAGCGGCGAGAGCAGGGAGCAAATTTGTTCTCCCCTTTCCTAAAACCAAACCCCCACCTGAGCAGTTCATAATTGAAAGAAAACTCTTCTCTCTCTTCCTTAAGATGTAATAAGGCTTGAGCCAGGATGAGCTCCTTAGCACCCAGTAATTCCCAAGTCCCTCCGAACACCCTGTCGCAGCAGCAGCTTTCACGACTCTTCCCTCCACCTTTTGGTGATAATCAGTTTACGTCTGTCACCGGCAGATCAACTAAGCCAAAACTACACAAAAACCTTTGGTCCCAAGATTTTCCATACCGAAACACTTCAAAAAATTCAAAATACAAGCTGGCTGCACCGTCGCTTCGAACAGTTTCTGCTGGGAATCGAACAGTTTCTGCTGGGAATATGGCAAGACTTAAAAACCAAGTTCAATGGTGTTATTCTTCCCTGGTTTAGTTCCCCCTTAAAGCACAAGACCAATTTGGTTCTGTTCCCATCGCAAACAGTTTGTTTAATTGTTTCTGACGGGAGCACAACGCGGGGACCCGGCGTGCGAAGCCGCCCCGGTCCCTGCCAGCGCCGAGTTCATGGCACGAGGAGCTGATCCGCCTCGCTACGGCAATTCCTGTAATTCAAGTCTGGCAAACAACCCCTCATCTGAAAATGGGACGGCATCCAAGCGTTATCTCCTTCCTTGTAGAAAAAAAAAAGAATTTGAAAAATCCGGCCTATTTACTCTACCTGCCTGTTTACCGTGCCGCGACGGCGACAAACGCCGTTTTGCCTGCTGGTGTTTCTCCTTTCATCCTAGCAAAAAGCCTGTCAAAGCTAAACGAGCAATTGAGAGCAAAGAAAGCATCTTGCTGCTTCTCTGACAACTGAACAAGGTTTTCAGAAGGGAAAGCTTTCCCACGCTTCCACCCAAGGCAGCTAATTCGACGATTGGGTTTGATGATCTTAAAAAGGTCTTCTTGAACCTAAATGATTCTATGATTTGAATAGGGAGTCACCTTAATTTTGGTGCCAGAGCTTCCACACATCCTCACTAAGGTTTCTAACCTCTGTTCACCCGTACCAAACCACCCTAGGATTTCCACCCCTCAAAATCATTTAGTAAAAACTGAAAAAACGATCAGTTCTCCTGCAGCCGTGTTGATGGCAGATCTAGTCCACCCCGGCGCAGACACCAAACCCTGGCTAACCTCAAAAATCCGTCACGATCACGCACAAACTTACGTGGAAGGGTTTTGCTGGAATGGTTTCATTCGCCGCGACACACCTGATAAGAGCCTGCAGCCACGACACACCCAGAGATAAACCAGACGGGTTCAAACCTTCAACATCCCAACCCGGCATCCCGAGCGAGGACGTAAAGGAAGCACGCGGCACACAGCGAGACCGTTTGCCTCAGCCAGTCCTTCTGCTTTCCTCTCCTTGCGTGGAAATCGTTCCCTCGCATCTGCTGAGCTGCCTTCTGGCTCTGCCCCTGTGGATGGGCTGCAGGGCTGAAGCTCAGATCTCGATTCAGCAGCACGTCCAGGAGCACCCAGCAATCTTAGAAACATAGAATCGTAGAATCGTAGAGCCGTAAAATCATAGAATCATAGAATTGTGAATCATAGAATGTGCTGGGCTGGAAGGGATCTTTAAAGATCATCTAGTCCAACGCCCCAGTGGTGAGCAGGGACATCTTCAACTAGATCAGGTTGCTCAGAGCCTGACCCTGAATGCCTCGAATCTTCTCCTGGTGCTTGCAAAATTCAGGTCTCGCCGTTTCTTAAGAATATTGGAAGACACAAAGAGATGGGGCAAAGCTGGTTGAAAAGAGGAGTCCTCTACAAATTGAAACGTCGTGGTTGGAGGGGAAAGAAACCCAGTCATGGAGAGGTGGCCACCAACCCCAAGAGCTGCGTCCTGGGAAGCCAGTGGATACTTCTGTATGCGAGAGGTGTTCATCAGTGACGATTTGATAGTCAAATATTGGCATATGGGATGATATGGATATAAGAAGATCAGTAAACAAGCTGTCACCCTACCTGGCGGTGTCTTTGGGGAGCACATCATGAGCTCCAGGGAGGCTGGAGCTGCTGCAGGCCTCAGGCACGGGGCAACGCGCAGCCTGGTCGCCGAGCCCTCATTTCTAACCCAGCAAAACCTTCTCATTCCTCTTCCTCTTCCGACTTCATTAACAAATAAACGTACTTACGAAGGGGAAAAAATAAACCAACAAAAACCAAACCCAAACATTCGCACAACTCGGCCGCCCTCTGCCCAGCCCGGGTTTGCCGGGAGCGGCTCGGCAGGGGCGAGGAGACACCAGATTTTCAAGCAGCGTGACGGGGCTGGAAGCTGCCGAGGGGCGGAGGGCGAACCACGCACGGTGCCGCTGAGGACAATTCCTGCCCCTGGCTGGGGGCTGGCTCCGTTTTCGGAGCCGCCCACGGAACAGGGCTGTCGGGACGTACAGCTTGTTTGCAGGAGGCTTGGCCGTACCCACGTGCATTTCGAGAGGGAGTGAACATGACGAGCTGGAGGTTTCGGGGAAGAATCCCACATCCCCATGGTGCTGTTGGCTCGCCAGATGTTGAATTCAAGGATTTCGATGTCTGACCGAGGGGATACACAGGCTACCCCTAATCCAAACGCCATCCTGGGACAGCAAAGGCAGCCACGTGCTGTGTGGTCACTCCTTTCTCCACTCCAAGCTCCAGCCAGGTTTCTCAGCCAGGTTTCTAAAAATGTTTAGTCAGCCAGTCAGTCATAGGAAGTTCCTCATTCCCCCGCAGAGCCAGGCTTCTGAGCTTCAGACAAAAACACAACATTGTCGTTAGCTGGATCTTGTGCTTTTCTCCTCGAGGTTGTAAGTGCAGAGGTACAGCAAGTTGCTCAAAACGCAACAGCTCCTTTCTGGCTGCCATTAACGCTTTTGTTGGGCTGGAGGTTAATGCAACAGCCCTGACCCCTTTCCGAGGGCTGGTCATCCGCATCGCAACATCTTTTCTCAGTGTTGATCATTACACACCCCAGTGGCACCTCGACCTGGTCCCGCTCGAGCGTCAAACAAACCCTCGGCGGACGACGATTGCGCAGGATGAGGCTTTTAACAAAAGCAAAAGTTGAACGTCGGGGAAAAAAATTTAAACCGCAGCAGCAGAGACCAAAGAATGATTTTGGATCTGTTGTAGCTCTTAGGCTGGGTGAAATCCTGTAAATCTTAGGAAGAACGATTGAAGGAGCTGGGGCTGTTGAGTGTGAAGAAGAGGAGGCTGAGGGGAGACCTCCTCACTCTCTGCAACTGCCTGACAGGACGGTGTGGAGAGGTTGGGGCTGGTCTCTTCTCACGGGTAATGAGCGATAGAACCAGAGGGAACGGCTGCAAACTGCAACAGGGCAGGGTCACACTGGG
>NW_009703426.1:8064-12394 GCF_000703405.1 Apaloderma vittatum | reverse complement strand
TTTTTTACCTAGAAAGAGCAGTCAGACACTGGAACAGGCTGCCCAGGGAGGGGGTCAAGTCCCCATCCCTGGAGGTGTTTCAAGGTCGTTTAGATATAGTGTTGGGGAGATGGTTTAGGGGTGAGCTTTGCAGAGTAGGGTTAGTGGTTGGGCTTGATGATCCCAAGGGTCTTTTCCAACCTGAATGATTCTATGGATCTATAAGTCCATGATTCTATGATTCTATGAAATGCGGAGTTTTGACAAATACCCAGGCCAAACACCACTGAAGTCCGTGGGGATTCATCAGAACTAAGGATCCGGAGAATTACAGCACAAATCTCGGGTTTGAAAGGATTAAGCACCTCCTTAAGGGTGTCATTACCTTACGAAGGGGCTCTAGGGCAAACTTCTGGAGTCACAGCCCTGGAGGAGCCACCTCTTGGTCCTCCCATTCAAATTCCCCCAAACAGTCAAAGACCCAGCTCTCGGATTTCTTTTTTACTGCAAGAGTTTTTGATGTTTCCGTGAGAGGAGACAGCAGGACAGAACCTGTGGGACTCATCACGTCGTAGCAGGATCCCTGCAACAGCGCACGAGGAGCCCCACCATGGGAATTTTGTAACCTTTGGACATACTGGAGATGGAAAGCGGAGCCAGAAGTCATGGGCGAGACCTCTTCAGGGATGGAAAATCGTTGACCGAGCTGTGGTGCCAGACGTTGCGTGCAGCTGCGGGGCTCCGCGTCCATCCATCACCGTGATCTCCAGCAGTTGTCAGACAAGCGAGTGCGAGAGGCTTCTGCTTTCTTCTGGGGTTTCTGTTTTGTTTCGTTAGTGGAGACCCTGCTCCAGCAGTAAAATAAGCCGTTTGGTTCTTTGGAAGTTGTCCTCGTGCCACCGAATTTTTTGTTTAAAAATACAGAACGCTGCTTAAATCGGTCGGGTTTCTTTTTGTAACTTAAACCCACACATTTTCAGTTCAGATGTGCTCAGGTCCTGCACCCAAGCGAAAGGAAGCCTCCAGTGAGGACTGTCTCCCCACGCAGCTGTCACGTTCCTATCTTAGCCACCGTGACTTGTTTGATACAATTCGCTACCTAAGCTTTAAAAAACATAAAGCAGCAGCAAAACTTCCTACCCACGGAAAAGCCAACTCGTAGGCTCTTGCCCCATCCACTGGACAAACCTGTGGAGGAAGGGCATGCGGGAAGCACGAGGGTGACAGATTAAACAGCTGATCTGCATGGAAAAGATTTCTCTGGCAGGGCTAAATGTGGGTTTTTTTAGGAACTAGGGAAGTGAAACCTGTTTCTGCAGATCACATGATGGTCAGGCACCGGCTGCCTGAGAAGATCTCCCAGGCTTGGCAGAAAGAGGCACTGGGGCAAGAGCTAGAGCTTGGCTTTGTCTCGAAGTCCAAGTGCGCTCACGCAGCCCAGAAGGGCAACCACATCCTGGGATGGATCAAGAGAAGCGTGGTCAGCAGGTCAAGAGAGGGGATTCTCCCCCTTTACTCTGCTCTTGTGAGACCCCACCTCGAATCCTGCGTCCAGTTCTGGTGTCCCCACCATCAGAGGGACGTGGATCTGTTGGAGCGTGTTCAGAGGAGGCCACAAGGATGATCCAGGGGCTGGAGCAGCTCTGCTACGAGGACAGGCTGAGGGAGCTGGGGTTGTTCAGTCTGGAAAAGAGAAGACTCCAGGGGGACCTAATCGCTGCCTTCCAATACCTGAAGGGAACCTACAGGAAGGCTGGGGAGGAACTTTTTACAAGAGTGTCCACTGATAGGACAAGGGGAAATGGGTTTAAGTTGGAGGAGAATAGATTTAGATTAGATCTTAGGAAGAAATTCTTCAGTACGAGGGTGGCAAGACTTTGGAATAAATTGCCCAGAGACGTTGTGGCTGCCCCCTCCCTGGAGGTGTTCAAGGCCAGGTTGGACGGAGCCTTGAGTAGCCTGATCTAGTTGAGAGGCGTCCCTGCCCGTGACAGGGAGGTTGGATTAGATGATCTCTAAGGTCCCTTCCAGCCTAGGCCGTTCTGTGATTCTGTGACTCTATGAAGTGTAGCCAAGGCCCTTTTGTCTCTAAGCCCAAGTGTAGCCAACTCATGTCGACATCTGACGGAGACTCTTAAGCAGTGAAACATCTCCTGGCTGCTGCGTGGTCCAGGAGAGCATCAGAAGACCCCGTGAGTGGATGGCTCCAGCCTACCAGGAGCATCAGCTGCAAGAAGCATTAATAAGACAGGCTGCAACAAGACATCTCAGTCCAACTCTAGAGACACGTAGCTGCTCTTTCCCAAATCCCAGAGGACAAAACAAGGCAAGTCATCCCCCATCTGTAGGGAAGGTACATGCTCCAGGTAGGACAGTCTTCTGGAAAAGAGAAATTAATTTTCTTTTTCTATTTCCACTCCTGGCCTGCAGCATTAACAAAGCCAAACTGTTCTACCCTCCTCTATCCGTGTTCTCCTTAACATCCTCAACCTTGTCAATGAAATGAGGGTTTTGCTGCAAAAACTTGCACCGCTGGCAAAATAATAACCTAGCAGCAAGCGTACACACGGGGTTTGACTCTGCATACGTGTAAACCAACAGCAAAGCTTCCAGCTTTTCCAGGGTTCAGGTTGTGCAGCAGCTCGAGCTGGGACTAAAGCGCAAAGTATTGTAAAAAAACCAAACTGAGACAGTCCTGTCTGCAGTGCTTGAAGCATTAGAAGATGGTTTCTTATTTTCCTTCTAATAAATGAAAGATTTTCAGGACTTTTTCCCTTAATCTGAACAACTGTTTCCCCAACGTTGTTGATATACACAACAGACTGGAAGCTCTCTCCGCACACGCTGGTTTTTTCTGGTTGAATTTAGTTAGGAAACTGCTGTACTTTCACGCACGTACGTGCCAGTGAAAACTGAGAATAAGAGAACAGAATCCAAGTGCCAAGAAGTTACAGGTATCACGCAGCCAACCTCAAAGATGCAGAGGTACTTCTGGGCTGAATACGGGCAAAACCCGTGCTCAGAGGGACGGGGAAGCTCCGAAAAGGCAAGTGAGGTGGAAAAGACCTTCTTGAGCTGTGCAGAAATATTCTGGATTATCACCCGCTGCAGCCACAAAGGCTTTCTACAGGAATAAGAAAGTGATGAACACACACATTCCAAACTGTTTTATTTTTTTCCTCTAGGGCTGTATCACTGAAAGAGGAAAACGACGGTGGCTTGGAAACCATGCACGCTCCGCAAGAGTTAAAATGTAGTTACGGAGACCGGCACGATTAAAATTCTGGTAGTCTATTTAAATTGCAGAGAAAGCCGAGCTCGTCCAACTGGATAGTCAGACCACAAGTTCCCCCCAAAAGGGATTTGATTTTCCAAAGCAACACCTAAAACCCTCTTTTGCTTTTCTAAAACACGTGTGGAATCACGCTCCCTATTGCACAACGCGGCTTGAGGAATAATTCCAGGTGTGTCGGCACAAACCGGAGGTCATTGCTCTGGAAGGGCTGAGAACTTCACTGGCAACAGAGAAGCAGACAAGCCTGGTCCTTGAGTCCCGCCACAGCGGTGGCACCTACCGATGCGAGGTCAGGGGGGCTTCTCTCAAGCACGGAGCTCGATGACAAAGAAATACGAGGAAGTATCTGAGAAACACACTCCAAGAGAGCAGCTCTTGTGGTCCATACAGCCGAGCTGAGTGCTTTGCTCTCCTCTTCCAGGCAGTACTTTCGGGGTCTGAGGAGCCAACTCGGAGTGGGGAAGCCATCCACACGCCTTGTGCCCACGCAGCCTGTTAGCCAGGAGGTGAGCTCACCTCCGAGGGCTTCTTCCAAATATCTGATGTGCATAAAGGCTTTCTCAGTTCCCTGAACCTTCTCTGAAATACGCTGCTGCCCAAAAACCACCTCGAGTTATTTCCGTACCCTCCCGCTTCCCCTGAGCCGCTTTAACACTTCCAAAAATCACCGCTGTTTCAAGATACCCTGATTTCTCGAGCTCACTGTTTTAGACACCCTTAGTTTGCACAGCTTTTATTTTGGACAGCCTTATTTTAAAATACGTCACCAGGGTGCAATAAAACCCGGATGCATTTTGCAGGTCAGCACCAGGAAGGGAGATTTTCCCCCTCACATCACCACCAGCTTTAGCCGTGCAACCAGATTAACACCTGAATGCAGACGAGCGCCCAGTTATTACTTCTGGAGTGGGGTATAGAATCACAGAATCACAGAATTACAGAGTCACAGAATCACAGAATTACAGAGTCACAGAGTCACAGAATTACAGAGTCACAGAGTCACAGAATTACAGAGTCACAGAGTCACAGAATTACAGAGTCACAGAGTCACAGAAT
>NW_009703426.1:5714-7944 GCF_000703405.1 Apaloderma vittatum | reverse complement strand
TCACAGAGTCACAGAATCACAGAATCACAAGAGTCACAGAATCACAGAGTCACAGAACCCTAGAATCACAGAATTCTAGAATCGTAGAATCCCAAAATCCTAGAATCGTAGAATCCCAGAATCACAGAATTCTAGAATCACAAAATCCTAGAATCCTAGACTCCTAGAATCCCAGAATCATAGAATTACAGAATCACAGAATCACAGAACAGTTTCAGCTGGAAGAGACCTTCAAGATCACCACCCTGTCCCTCCTCCCCTAAGCGAGGCTGAAGTTTAAAGCTGGTTTTATCAGGCTTAGCCTAGAAGATGTGGAAGGGATCCAGAAGCTCGACAATTCAATTATAAGGAAAATAACACAAGCTCTGCCGCCGATCGGCTTGAAACCGCCCTGTTCCCTCTGCCTGAACTATCCCCTCTGAAGATGTTTTTTTTTTATTTTGTTGCCTCAGACAGGCACCAAACGACGGCGCAAAAACATTTGCACGCGGGTCCGTGTGCACATCGACAAACCGAACGGAGCTGAGGCAGGAACGGTTTCGCTGCTTTATCCCACGCGTCGGGCTTTAAAAGCATCGTCGATTGACAGGAGCCAGTTCAATGGGCTCGCGGGAAGGTAAGGGCAGAGACAGGCTGAGAACAAAGCTGTTGCTTTCTTTCCAGAAAGCCGCACACACCAACTCTGAGCCGCTTTTGTTTTACATCTCAAAAAAGAAATAAATAGAAAAAATCCACCATCGCTTGCTCTGGGACTGAGTCCGCGCAAGCAGCGCTAAAAACCAAACTGCACCTTTGCTAAAAAATGGCTTCAACCCTGCAAAGAGTCTTTTTTAAAAAAAACCACAAATCCAAACCAACAATCAAACAACGAAGGCAAGAATATTTCAACCCAAAGTAAATCCTCTGGACGCTGCGGGAGGTCAAAGGATTATTAAGAATCTCAAAAAAAACCCAGTAAGTGACCTTAAGGGATGCTGGAGGGGGAGCTCTGGGCTGTCCCCCCTCCCCGTCTCCCCCTCCTCGGGGCACGTCCTTGTCGCCCCGTTGGGTTCCCAAGCCCCGGCGGTGCTTTCGGAGTAACCAGTGGCAACTGCGCCTAATCCAGCGCCGAGACAAAACCGCCGGCGCTCATTCATACCCAGGGCACGTGCTGAGCAGAGTCCATCACGTATTTTTTTTTCCCCCCAATTTAAGCTTCGTTTTCTTTCAGATAAATCAGTTTTTACCAAGACGCAACTTTATCAGGGGTCAGCTTCAGTCTAAAGCAAAATACATTTATTTCAGGGCTTTATTTCCATGGTAGTGGAGAAATTGCCAAGGAAGAAGCTGCTCAAGTGCTGACACTCTTGATTTTTTTGGAAAGCATTACAGGAAGGAACAGAAAAATGATGGTGAAGAGAAAAAGATGAAATCAGCAGCTGCTTTGCCCCATATTCAGGTGACAGCACCGAAAAGTGACAAAATAATGCCCGTACCACAACACTTATTAGGTGTATTGAAAACACTGAATGTCAAGACTGGAAGGAAAAATAAACCTACATACCTTCTACCGAATTTTCAGAAAACTAAGCTAACAACCCGCAATGAAATTCCACTGAATTGCTAATCCAGATTTTTGGTAGCTTCCAGAAATTTGGATTTGGAATCCTAACTCTAATTTAGCTGATTCCAAGTTGAGAAAGCCCAAGATCAGAGACAGAAAAAAACTTTCTCACAAAGTCGCAGAATGGTCGGGGTTGGAAAGAACCTCTCAAGGGCTTGAACCACACTACAACCACAGAAAAATCTGGACCGTGAATGATTTTATTCAGTATGAAAATGAGTATAGAGGTCCCAACACCTTGTTTAAGCACCACAATGTTGAAAACCTTCTAGATCCCAACCTGAAAACCTTCTTTTAGATGTCACCTCTTTATTGAGATTCCTCTCCACCCACCAACACTTCCCAACCCAGTGTCATCCGCACCCGGCCAGCCTGGGGAGATGTTATTCTTCTTGCAAAAAGAGAATAAATAAATGAAAAAAAAAATAATAATACTAAAAAAAATAAATAAAATCCCCCCGATTATTTATGCCGCTCTTCGAACAACACCAGCTATTGTCAGGGAGTGTTTTACAGCTCTGAATGTCACATTGAGAGTCTGGTCATGCCAGGAGGAAAGGCTGTCGCTGTCACGGCCCAGCATAAAAAGATTTATTTAAAGATCCCTGAATTCAGCCATGGATAAAA
>NW_009703426.1:1698-5614 GCF_000703405.1 Apaloderma vittatum | reverse complement strand
GGTAGAAAAACTCCAAGGACCATCGCGTAGAGCCAAGTGACCAAAAGCTTCGGCTCGGGAGTGCTCTGGAGGAATTCCCCGGGGTGAGGGAGGTTGAGCAGAGCTGGAGACTTTCCCAGCGGGGACCCAGGGAGAAAGCAAGGAGGGAAAAATGGAGAAAACCCGTTTCCTGCCTGATTGCGACTGTGCAAGGGGGGAAAACAGGGCTCTGGAGGCAACCGTGCAAACAAAGCCAAGCACCTTTTGACGTGAGAATGCCCGAAAAATGCCATTTTTTTTAAAAAAAGAGAAATTAAAAAAAAAAATAAAATAAAAAGCACAACACACACGGTGTGTTACGCTCCAAAGCAAAACTGGCCGGGTTGCAATCTTCCTCCGCCGCACCCCGAACGCCGGGTTTCAAGTTACTTCACCCGACGTTGTCGTACCTGCAAGAATTTTCTCCGAAGCGCGTTACCCACGCGTCTCCGGTAAGACACGTAGCTCTCACATGGAACGGGCAGACCTTTGCCAAAACGGCCCGTGAAGAAAAAAGCGAGTGTCATTTCCTTCCGCCTCCCGACAAGGAAGTTATAACCCAAGTGAAATAATAAATATCGGCCAGCGAGAAGGGAAGGCGGCTGAGCAATAGCAAAGTCGGGGTTCCCGCGTCACTCCAACCGCCGGGATCCATCCTTCCAGCCTCTCAGCTCAGCAAACAGTTTTTCATCACCTGGGTCTCAAAGCTCCTCCCTGTTTTGGCATCTCCACCTCGTCAGCCGGCAGAACTAGTTTTAAGCGCTGAGGGTTTGGGGCTGGGTTTGGTTTTTAACCGATTTGGGGATATTCGAGCCGCGCCCAGCGCTCGCAGCTTTTCGTCTCGCATCTCACGGGTCTGTTTACCAGCAGCAAACATCCGAGCCCTAATCCCAGATTTATCGCTTCGGCTTCCTCCTAACTCCCCTACAGCTGCTCCCTCAAAGCCCAGAAATCCAGTTCATCACTCTTGGCAAGGGAACCTCCGGGCATTTTGGGAGCTCTATATTTTTTATCTCGCCCATGGTCTTAATTCACCGCGAAAATACTTGGTGAAACCTATTGGAGCTTTGCTGATGTAGGTGCATGGACTCTACCACTGTTTCTACCCATACAATATTCCCTAATACCAAAAAAAGGCAAGCTTTTTTTTTTTTTTAAAAAAAAAAAAAATACGATCCTGCACTGTTCAGCCCACCTGTTCCCGTTATCTTTGAGCTCCCTGCAAATTTTTCCGGTGACGTCACCGCGCTGCCGCATAAACTGGAGTTATACAGAATCACAGAATGTCAGGGGTTGGAAGGGACCTCGAACGATCACCTAGTCCAACCCCTCTGCCAGAAGTGGATCACCCAGGGTAGGTCCCAGAGGAATTCCTCCAGGGGGTCAATCGATGCCAAGTTTCACCCCTCTTCTACCCGTTTCACGAGGTGGGAACCCATTCAGGAGTTGTTCAGCTTCGAGAAGAATGACCTAACAGTGGCCTTCCAGTACAGGGGCTACAGGAAAGCTGGTGAAGGGCTTTTTACAAGGGCCTGTAGTGACAGGACAAGGACCAATGGCCTGAAACTGCAAGAGGGTAGATTTAGGTTAGATATAAAGAAAAAATTCTTCACCATGAGAGTGGTGAAGCACCGGTGCAGGTTGTCCAAAGAGGTTGTGGATGCTCCATCCCTTGAAGTGTTCAAGGCCAGGTTGGACGGGGCTTGGAGCAACCTGGGCTGGTGGGAGAGAGGTGTCCTTGCCCACAGTAGGAGGTTTGAACCAAATAATCTTCAAGGTCCCTTCCAACCTTAAGCAAGCCGCTGCATGACGATGAACTGTGTTACCGACTGCAAACCCATGCTGCCAGGAGACCCGCGGTGCCACCACCCGTTGCTGAACATTGCACAAAACCTGCAGGCTTCGGAGGATGAGAGAGTCATAAGACCACCACTGAGAACATCCATCCATCATCCATCCATCCATCCATCCATCCACTCATCCATCCATCCATCCCTCCATCCATCCCTCCATCCCTCCATCCATCCCTCCATCCATCCCTC
The DNA here is from genome assembly GCF_000703405.1 of Apaloderma vittatum. Lineage (NCBI taxonomy): Eukaryota > Metazoa > Chordata > Aves > Trogoniformes > Trogonidae > Apaloderma > Apaloderma vittatum. The sequence continues at coordinate 3,554 of NW_009703426.1, read as the reverse complement.
CATCCCTCCATCCATCCCTCCATCCATCCCTCCATCCCTCCATCCATCCCTCCATCCATCCCTCCATCCCTCCATCCATCCCTCCATCCATCCCTCCATCCCTCCATCCATCCCTCCATCCATCCCTCCATCCCTCCATCCATCCCTCCATCCATCCCTCCATCCCTCCATCCATCCCTCCATCCATCCCTCCATCCCTCCATCCATCCCTCCATCCATCCCTCCATCCCTCCATCCATCCCTCCATCCATCCCTCCATCCCTCCATCCATCCCTCCATCCATCCCTCCATCCCTCCATCCATCCCTCCATCCATCCCTCCATCCCTCCATCCATCCCTCCATCCATCCCTCCATCCCTCCATCCATCCCTCCATCCATCCCTCCATCCCTCCATCCATCCCTCCATCCATCCCTCCATCCCTCCATCCATCCCTCCATCCATCGCTCCATCCATCCCTCCATCCATCCATCCATCCATCCATCCCTCCCTCCATCCATCCATCCCTCCATCCATCCATCCACGCATCCAATCATCACCTTCAGAACTTTCTCTTCTGAAGACACCACCTTTTCTTCTCAGTTTTAATGAGCGGTGGAAGGGACAGGGACTTCCCTGAGGTCACCAGCGAGGCCGATGGCAAGGTGCCTTGACCCACCGTGCCGTACCTGTGAGGTGCTACCAGCTCCTGAGCCATGGGATGGACAGATGAAGAGAAAGGCTTTCAGCGCCCAAAGGCAGGTCTCTGGTGGTCATAAAATCACAGAATCATTAAGGTTGGAAAAGATCTCTAAGATCATCTAGTCCAACTGTCTACCCAACACTACCATGAGCACTAAACCGTGTCCTGAAGTTCTATGTCTACATGTTTTTTGAATACTTCCAGGTATAGCCTGTTCCAGTGCCTCACCACTCTTTCAGTAAAGAAAATTTTCATAATATCTAATCTAAACTTCAGAGAAGGGCTGAGGGGTTAAGAAGGACCTGCACCCTGCAGCTCACACCCACCTCCTGTTGCACTCTGTGCATCTCCTTGGACACGGCGGGTTTATTCCTCGTTGATCTGTGATGTGATGGAAGGCTGAGATGGTTAATTCAGGTCAGACCCCAAAGCCAAGAATCACAGAGTTGAGCCCAGACGTCAAAACAACGACATTTCTTCAGAAGTGATGATTTCCCCCATACAAAAATCAAATTATTTCCACGGAGCCCCGCGCCGCTGTGCTCAAACTGATGTGGGAGCACAGGGGAGAGGATACACGGAAGGCACAAGTCATAGCAGCAGGGCTGAGAGTCTGTCCTCATCCTTCTTGGGATGGTCTGCAGAGCCCTGGGCTGGATGCCCTGCAATGTTTTCATCCAACCCACATCCCAGGGGGAAAAACTAGGGAAAAACTGCTTTCCTCTACTTTCCACCACACCTGAGCAGAGCTCCAAGTCAGGGTGAAGACAGGACAGGGACACGCAGCGAGGGGTGGGATATCTAACGTGGCCAGCAGGTTGTGGGAGGTGATTCTCCCCCTTTACTTGGCTCTGGTGAGACCTGCCCTGCAGTTCTGTGCCCAGCTCTGGGGTAAGAAGGACAAGGACCTGTTGGAGTGGGTCCAGACGAGGCCATGAAGATGATGACAGAATTATTTTTGGAGTTGGAAGGGACCTCTGGAGATCATCTAGTCTGGCCCCCAGCTAAAGCAGGATTGCCTAGAGCACATCCCACAGGGCTGCATCCAGGTGGGGTTCGAAAGTCTCCAGAGAAGGAGACCCCACAACCTCCCCGGGGCAGCCTGGGCCAGGGCTCTGTCACCCTCACAGGAAAGAAGTTTTTCCTCGTATTTAGATGGAACTTACCGTGTTCCA
>NW_009703426.1:1056-1674 GCF_000703405.1 Apaloderma vittatum | reverse complement strand
TGCCTCTGGTCCTGTCACTGGGTACTGCTGAAAAGAGTCCGGCCCCATCCACCCTTTAGACATTTATAGACACTGATGAGGTCTCCTCATTCTTCTCTCCTCCAGGCTAAACAGTCCCAGCTCTCCCAACCTTCCCTCGGAAGAGAGATGCTCCAGTCCCCCGGTCACCTTTGTTGCCCTCCACAGGACTCTTTCCAGTAGGTTCCTGTCTCTCTCAAACTGGGGAGCCCAGAACTGGACGCAATGTTCCAGATGTGGCCTCACCTGGGCAGAACAGAGGGGGAGGATGACCCTCGCCCACACTCTTCCTAACCCAGCCCAGGACACCACTGGCCTTGGCAACGCGGGCACAGTGCTGGCTCACGTCTATTGGGACTCCACGATCCTTCTCCTCGGCGCTGCTTTCTAGAACATCTACCCGCAACGTACACCAGTGCATGGCGGGGCTGGGGGTGCACGATCAGGAGGCGGAGCAGCTCCCCTGTCAGAACAGGCTGAGAGAGTTGGGGCTGTTCAGCTTGGAGAAAAGAAGGTTCTAGGGAGACCTTGGAGAAGCCTCCCAGTGCTTGAAGGGGGTTATAAAAAAGAGGGAGAAAGGCTTTTTACCAGGGTCTCTAA
>NW_009703426.1:0-1031 GCF_000703405.1 Apaloderma vittatum | reverse complement strand
AGAGTTTTAAACTGAAAAGAGGGAAGATTTGGATCAGAAGTGTTTTACAATGAGGGTGGGACCCGGGACCATGTTGCCCAGAGTAGTTGTGGATGCTCCATCACTGGAAGTGCCCAAGGCCAGGTTGGACGGGGCTTGGAGCAACCAGGTCTGGTGGGAGGTGTCCCTGCCCAGGGCAGGGGGTTGGAACGAGATGATCTTCAAGGTCCCTTCCAACCCAAACCATTCAATGATTATACGACTGGAGCCACATCATTCCCAAGCCCAGGACACACCGAAGCAGCAGCTGTGGTTGCAGCCCTGAGACCGTCATGACCTCCGGTGTTGACAAATCTTGAACTCAAGGGCTTTTGTGACATTTGGCCCTGCTCACAAGTTGTCCTTTCCTATACAAAAGTTGGCCAGAGCCAGCCAGAGACAGCAATGTCACTTCATAGTGAAGAGCACCTAGCTTCCTCCCAGGCACTCAGGTTGGAGAAATAAAAAGGAATTAAAGCAGACAACAGAGCCTTTAAAAGTTGATCCATTCCTCACGAGGTCGTAGTGGTTTGGTGCTTTTAAGCCGTGCAGCACTCAACCTTCCTCAAACAACTCGAGACGACACAGAAAACACAAGGAAGCCTGTGCCTCTTTGGGAGCACAGTGTGATATTTTTCCTAATCAAAATATTGTTTCTGAGCTGGCTTAATACTGATCAAGAGATGTTTTCATTTTTTTCCCAGTCAATCCTGCCCCCACTGCCACGGGGGTTCACGTTGGCATATGTTATTTTCACACAGGCAGAAAGCAATTATAGGAAAGCAATTGCCAGGATACATTTTTTAAATTCAGTAAAATATTAATGAACACTAAATTTTTTTCTTTTTTTTTTTTCCGTGACCAGTTGCTACATGTGCTGAGCCTAGGACTTCGCCATGCTGAGGATGAGATGCCTTCTCCACCATGGCCTGGAGTCCAGACAGCAGACCTTGCCAAAACCAGCGCTGCTTGAAAGCTGTGGTGAGAAACCACGATCATAGAAACACAGAATG
>NW_009703425.1:72557-88453 GCF_000703405.1 Apaloderma vittatum | reverse complement strand
CGCCGCACGGGCTGGGGCTTAATTAGGGATTTCTCCGTTACTGCGCTGCGGGCTTCCTGCTCGGGCTCGCTGCGTGCGACTGGCACACAGGGCAAGGATTGAGACGGTCCTTGTGAACTGGCTCATGTGACATTTTGCAGGATTTTGAAGATGCAATGACTTGCTTTCTGTTATATTTATTGCAAGGGCTGTTGAATTAATAAGGAGCAACGCTCTTCTTCCAGATTTTGTTTGCTGCTGCTTGCTGAGAAAATCCCAATGTGGTTTCAGAAAGGTAAAAAATCAAAACCATCCTGACTTCAAACATGTTTATTCTGAAATTCCAGGAAACTTCTTTGCAAAATCTGAAGAATTATTTTTTTCAAGCATTTTTGAGTTGTTTGTTAAGCAATTGGCTATGAAATCTGTTCAAAATCAGTTTCTAGTTTAGTTGTTTGTTGTGTCATTCCTTTACACAGTCACAGAGGGATGGTGGGAGCTGTGTTAACAGAGCAGAAACTTTCTGAGAACAAAACATACGGACAAGTTCTTTCCTACCCGCAGCCCCAGGATGGCAGAGGCAAGATGAGCAAGCAACAGAAGATCACGCTGAGCAACCGTGATAGAAAAACTATTATTTAACACTCCTTTTTTCTTCAGACTATCTCATTTACATATCATTAGCAAATTTGAAAAGTTATATGTGACCCCCACAGTAAAGTCAGAACATAAAATTCTCCTACTTGGAAATACCACAATATTAATCAGAGCTATAATCCGATCTTCACTGGAGCTCTGTGCCTTATAAATACAAAGTTAAAACAATGCACGCCCATAAAATCTCATTCGTTTTATGTGTCAGAGCAGGGGTTTTTTATATGTCACTTACTGCGATTGGGGTGTGCTTAAACTGAGGGATGTCCTTAGAAAAAGTCTGGGCCAACGGGGAGTTGCTCGTGATCATTTTATCCTGCAACAATTTGCAGAGCTCCCAACTCCCTGAAACTTTGGGTTCCATAAACAATTTTCCCCATTAATTTTAATGAAACAACAGAAGCTTTTGCATATGGGCAGTAGTGGAATTGGAAATGATTTACTGCTTCCTACCTTTTCTAACATGTGGTTTATGATCTCTTCTGTCTTTATATATGCCGATACGTGCCCTTGAGAATTTGAGTTTTGTAAAAGTTTACTGGTTTTATTACGGCTGGTTTAAGTCTCTTGAATTTCAATGGGAGTTCTGGTCCCATCCATCACTCGGCTGACACTAACGGGAACGTCACCCTTTCCCTGGCAGGGTCGGGGCCGGGTGGGGGCTGCCCTCCCCCTGCGGGCAGGGAGGGTCCTGCCGTCACCCTCCGGAGGGGCATTTGAAATAGCCCATTTTTGATCCTCCTTGTATTTTAAGAAGCTCCTGCCTCCAGTTGTTGGGGGCCTTGAGATGGAAGACAAGGAACAAAACGCGCCCTGGTTACAGACGCCGAGTTGCGGGCGCTTCGCGTTGTGGCAGGCGGGCGGTGTCGGCTCTCGGTTTGTTGGCTGATGCTGGGAGTTGCACAGAAGTTACAGGCTGCAATAAAATTATGCAGCATCTCGTTAAACTAAGACAGTGTAGCTGTTCATGGGCTGCTTCGTCTTAATTACCAATCCTGATTTATTGGTGGAGTTTTTGGTGTAAGATGGTTGGAGTTAATTTGAAGACAGCTGGTTTATATCCATTTTCGGTTTTGCGGAAGTTTGGGGTAATATTGGCCTGCTAAATGGTGGTTGGAGTTGTTAGCGCGTATCAAAGCACTCCTTGAGTTTTTAGAATTTTAGCTGGGGGCTTAGTGTTTCAAACACCGCCACAGCAAAACCTGCTGGAGTTGGGTTCACAGTCCTCATTACCAGGAGATGCTGATTGATTTTTGTATTGATGAATATGCCCAATGTTTGATCTAGAGCTTATTTTGCTATTTCAGAATTGGATTTTTTGGGTGTGCATGTGTTATTGTCTCAGTAGTGAAAGTTCTGTTGCTGTTCTGTCTGTGTAACTCGAGTGGTGTTGTTGTTCTTGCAGAACTACACGCAGTATATTCCTCTCTCCATCTATGACCTGCAGACGTGGATGGGAAGCCCTTCCATTTTCGTCTACGATTGCTCGAATGCCGGCCTTATTGTCAAGTCCTTCAAACAATTTGCACTACAGAGGGAGCAGGAGCTGGAGGTGAGAGCGCAGCCTCTTGCAAAGGGTTCATTTGTGTTTGGGCTGCAGGGTCAAGTTCAAGCTGGCTTTGCTACATACGACTGAAAAGTGTGTTTAAACCTACATTGGAAGGGAAATTAATTTGCAAATTATTTTGCCGCTCCAATCTTTCTGGTTCAGTTTGCTATGCTATTAAACTTGGAACAGTTTTTAATACAAGCCCTAATTAAATGGTAATGCTAGTAGAACCAATTTGTGCCCTAATGGTCTCTTCTGCTGAGATAAATGCTGAGGTGAACTAGACGTATTTATTTTGGTCGCAGAAGTCTAGTATGTGGGTGTCTGGATGCAGGTCAGAGTCTTGTGCCGTTGAAGTGACTGAAAATACAAACCAAAACTGATACGGGGAAGGATTGTCACTGGCAGTTTCACAGAGCACTTAAGTTGAATGTGTCTCTAGTGGAAGGCTGTCTTTCGCTACAAAGGTGATGACTAATAAATTTAGTGAAGTAAACCTGAAATGCAAAGTGGAAGGTAAGTAGACAGAATTCTTTGTGCAGCAATTTGGGATGGTAAGACTTCCCACAGGCAGAATTTCCTGCCAGCTTTAGCTCACATAGAAAGCACATTTTTTACAGGTTGACTCTTCACACTCTCACAGTTCTAAGACACTGTATTTAAAAGAAAACAACAACAAAACAAAACCCAAATGCAAACCTTCAAGGAAGAAATATTAATTAATCAGACAACTGACTGTCACAGGTACAACCCTCAAGCAGATAGTAACAGGATCCCTGGCATTAATTCCTTTCGTTCTAAGTTCTGGTGTTTGGAGATGCTTTTGTGGTGACCCTTCTGGCGGGTGGAAATTCCGTTGTACTGCCAGAGAGCAGCCCAGCAGCTTGGCATATGCGGGTTGTTTCGTTATTCCTTCTCTTTAGCCAGTGGTAATGCTGGATTTTGTAAAGATAAGGAACTTCCTGAACTCTGTTGCTTGGGAAGATACTTGAAACTGCAAGACGTGGGTCAGTAGTGTTGGCAGTAGGCGCCTGTTGAAGGTGACCGTGTTTTTAAGTCAGGGAAGATGTCCAGGGGACATGTTCTGCTCTCTCTTCCCAAGGTTCCCTGTCAGCCTGCGTCTTCTGCTGTGACGTTTGTCAGAGCTTTTGTTTGTACAGTTCACCCCTCTGGATTGTTCTGGTTTGCTTTCTCGTTCTGTTCCTAAGCAGGTTTAAAATGGGCCTCACTTTACCTTCCCTTTCCCTGCTTTCTTCACGAATTTCCTTTTTTCCTTGGCTCTTGCTGAGCTCTGGGCCGGCTTTGGAGCCGTTCGGAAGGCAGGCGGCGGCGGGTGGCTGCTGCTTTCTGCTGTGAGACAGATGAATTGCTGAAGTGAAGCTTGTGCAGGAAAAGCTCCTCTGCCAGGCAGAGCCCCCAGCCCGCCAGCAGGCGAGAACGATGAGCACGAGTAACAATGTCAGTCGTTATTGCAACAAAAATATTAAATTCCAATTGCTCTGTATTTTTATTTTGTCTGATATACATGGGAAAACTGCTCGAGTATCTCTTCTTTGCAGCCCGGGTTAAACTGCCGGTTAATTTGATGACGAAAATGCTTTCAGACTTATGTGTCTGCTTTCCTTTCTGTATCTTTAGGTTTCATTGGCTACTGACGACTTGCCAAGATACCTGCTTGTTATTAATAGAGAGAAGAACTTGTTAACAGGGAGAGAGAAGGGCTTACGGTGTCATACAAAGCACAGATGAGAATTCATTTGGAAATCTCTGAGTTATTGTCATGTTTGGATTCTTGAAAAGTGAAATAAAGTAGGAGCTGATACTCAAGAGGGGCTGCTAGAGTGATCAAGATAATTGTTAGCCCATCTTACTGAAAGGAGATTAGAGGAGCTTGCTGCTCTCTTAATCTGTCAGAGTGAAGGCTGAGGGAAGCCGTGGCTGTCCAATATTTTAATTTTTTTTGAGATCCTTTTTTTTGGATAGCCCAGAGCACTGGTCGGGTGCCATCAGACTGTGCTTAGTTCCACTAGAAATGTAGAGATGAATTACAACATACTTACAGGTGTGTTTGCAACCCCATTGTATTGTGTTTTCGTTGTTTGTGGAACATAAAAGACCAGTGCTCTTTCTTACTGTAAAATCTAAATCTTGTTCAGCTGCAAAGAGAGGAAGCACAAAAAGAAATGATGACCTGGCGGTGACAGAAACGCAGTGAACGCTTCTCTGAGATACCTGAGAAAAGATAATGTGGTAGCACTGCACGGTACATTGTCTGCTTCCGAGAGCTCGCTCCAAAATAGCACCTGAATAGTAAATACTTTTTTTTTGGCCTTTTGTTAGTAAATAAAGTGTGGCTAGTGAGTGTGTGAGTGGAGAGCTGGGTGGATCAGAAGCAGTGTATTGGTTTCGGTGAGATGCCGTTGTTTACCAGAGGCAGGGATCTCTCCTGTCTTACCCTGATGGACAGATTGCAACTGAAAATCTTTTTTTTTCTCTTTGGCAAGGCTGCTTCTCGGCAGGACGGGCGGGGGAGGGCAGAACATCTGGCTCTGAAGGCGGCAGAGCCAGTTCGTGACTGGGTTGTGGTGGGATGCAGCATGAACAGATGTGGACATAATGTTGTCATTTGGTTATAGCTTTGTATTGTTTAATTATAGGGCAGCAATGAAGCCAATAAAGCAAACCAGTCCTCACCTTCTTCCTAGCTCACAGTGTTTCCAAGCTGTTCAGTGAGATGGTGTTGATACACAGCCCGGAGGTTTCCCTGGACTCTGGTGGACACCCGCGACTGATTCCGAGAGATATCCGTGAATTGTTCTGATTATCGGCTGCATGGGCAGATGAGCGTTTGGTTTCATATCTGGGTAAACCAAAGGACATGTTTTGCAGATAAGAAACATCCACTGAGCCGCTTGATGTGGCGGTGAAGCGGCATAGCGTTGTGATAAATTCGAGTTACCGGGCTCCTGCCCCGCCAGGAGGTGGCAGATGAGGAGTGTCTGCGGCCCTGAGTGCCAGCGTTGGTGCTGGGGGCTCTTAATTGTCTAATTAGCCAGCTCCCATGGCTCTGTGAGCGGATATAAACACACCGTCGTTCAGCAGAATGGAGCAGCGCTTTAAGTGTGCCACGCTAACGATGATAAAGCAGTGGGCTGGTTACTTGTGATTAATTTTCTGTGTAATTGTGACACTGTGTTTCCTCTGACTCATCCGTGTTCCGCACAGCAAAGCTCTGCCCACTTAAGGCCACTTTTGGGATGTACAGAAGCGAAGGCTGAAATAGATCTCCAGGATACGTGCTTTGCTGCACGAGGTACAGCTTTTCGATTTTCAGCTTTATTGTTTGATTGCCGACCTTACGGCTGCACGCTCACCTGGATCGTTCCGTGTCCGTGTGGGAGCTCGGTGGTGCAGCAGGAGCACCCGCTCGTTTTCCCCCCTGGAAGGGCATATGACTAATCGGAGCTGACGCACTCACAGTTTTTGTTTTTCTGCCTTCAACGTGAATTCTCAAAAAATTAGCTTAACAACGGCGCGGCACAACGTTGTCTGGCATCGGCGGCGTGTCTCATCCACCATCTGCCGGGAGCGGGGGCAGCTCCGCGGGCGGGGGCGCGTCGGTGGGAGCTGGGTGAGGCTGGCGAGTCTGGCCAGCCCTTGGAGTAACGGCCGGTGTTGGGGGAGAGTCACATTTGTGATGGAGCCGAGCAGTGTAGCAAGTCTGACTTCAGTGGGTGGTCTAAGGATGGAGAAGTGAATGTTCATAGTGGGCTTTACCCAACTCTCACTTTTTCCTTGTGAGAGAATGTTCTGCTGCACCCGTATCCCTAGAAGTCTGGCAAGATCTGTAGTTACTGGCTGGTATGGGCTGTTCGTTTTATGGTTGTTGGTAGTTCATCTCCAGATATTTCCAGGTATTATCTCCAGATATTTCCACTGCAGGTGTCACAGCTTCTTTAGAGCATCGTGCTGCCTGGAAGCCAGGAGTTGAGCAGGTCTTGGAGTGGGAGCTCCTGGCCCATCCGAGCTGAGGGCACTACCAGACCGTGACAAATATCAAGTGGTCCGAGTTTCACACTACTCAGAAAGCATAAAATCCATCTAAATGTACTTCCCACCTACGGAGCCCACCTGGGAGGATGCCCAGGGGACAAGTCTTTCTGGAGGAAGTGAATAGCCACAGCGATGCAGTTTGACTGCTTGATAGTTGTAAACCTACAAAGAGCTAGTGCTTTTCCATACTCCTTCTCATGCCTTTCTCCTCAAAGACAAGATCTTTTCAGTATTTTAATTACGCTTTTTGTTGTTGTTACTAGCATACAGGGTAAGCTTTATGACAGTAAATACCAGGAGAGGACAAGTGATGACTGGTGGACGGTTTTATTTCTGCCCAGGGTACAGCATGGATTTTGGCTGGAAGCAACACTACTCAGCTGAGAGCAAGGACAGGTCTGAGCTAATTTAGACAATTTGAGCAAACCAAAGTGTGTCACAGCTGCCCCCGGGGAGTCGAGTGAAAAAAAAACAAGTTATTTAAAGAATCAAAAGCTTAGTAGGTTACAGAGTTTGTGAAATAGCATCTGGACCTTCTCCGTAGCTCACCAGGTTGCTTCGCTAGACAAGAGGTTGTGATTGTGTCAGGCTCTGGGTTTGGGACACAAGTACTTCTGTTCCCCATGGGCCTTTCTGAGACACCAAATGGATTTCCTCTGCAGAGGGACAGAATTTTTCACTTACGAAGATGGCAGAGGATGAGTTTATTAGTCAACTGTGTCACTGAGTTGGCGTTAAAAAACCCCCACAAAACGAAACCGAACGGGCTGAGGTGTTACCTTTGACAGAATGCACCTCTCTTACCTTGGATAACGCAGCGTATAGATCACTGTGATGGGTTATTTTTCAGTGTAACATTCACTGCTTAGAGCAGAAAATACAACATCTTTTCTGTCCAGAGGAAGATGTATAAAGACTTTGAATCCTTTTACTAAAGCATCGATTAAAACTTCTGTCTGCTGATCCACTCCTATTGGCGTTGCAGAAGGCAGCACACGTTCCTTTCTCTCTTTTGGTGGGAAGATAGGCTCTCTGCCTACTCGCAGTAATCTTTTTTTCCAGCTTGGCCTTTTTGCTCTAGCAAAGTAGAAAGTTGTATGGGGAGAAACACGGGGAGCTCAGAATTCTTGTGGCGTTCCAGCAGGAGTTGTCTGTGTGCTCCATGGCAGGCAGGGCTGCCTAGAGCAGCCAAATGAGTCGCATTTTTCCATTTGAAGCTCTTCTGCCATCTGTGGTGAATGGTTATGAGCCGCAGGAAGGATGGGCTTTGCTTCACTGTAAAAGAAAGAGTAATTAGCCCGACGTGCTTCTGCAGTGCTTGATTCCAAGCTGGCAGATGTGAACCGACAGCTCCGAAGTGGTGAGCCCAGGTCACTCTCTTGCGTGTTAGCTAGTTTTGATGGGTCCTATTAACGTAAACACCCTTAAAAACTGTTAATTATATGTGAATTAAAACTACAGCTGGTGCTACCCTAGTGGTAAATATCTCCAAACCCAGAGATCCCTGCAAATTTGACAGCTCTTCGTTTGTTATTTTCAAAATGGTGTGGGAAGGGGCTTTCCTGCGTTCAGCCCGTACTTCTCTTGATCTCCCCAGGTGGCTGCGATTAACCCAAACCATCCGCTTGCTCAGATGCCTTTGCCGCCCTCGATGAAGAACTGCATCCAGCTGGCGGCCTGCGAAGCCAACGAGTTGCTGCCCATGATCCCCGACCTGCCGGCTGACCTCTTCACGTCCTGCCTTACGACGCCCATCAAGATTGCTCTGAGATGGTGAGTCTCCTCCCCGTGGCTGAAGGCAAGTGCGGAATTGGCCCGGCTTGTCGGTTGAAATGATGGATTTGTTAATCCAAACGCTTCATCTCACCTAAGGTTTCTCTGCAATACTGAATTACGGGATTTGAAGTATGCCTTTGGGAGAGCGCTTTATTAATCAGAACTAGAAGGGTGAAAATACTGTTATCTCCTACTTACCACGTTTTAGATTCCAGCTCAATATCTAGGTTTGCTCAGATTAAGGGATTTACTGTTCCGGGAATTAAATATCTGCTTCTTGAGAGAGCAGGAATAGTACAAAGTGCAATACGACTTTTTGTAAATTGTCCTTTGTGCAAATCGTATTCCAGATATTGCAGTTGCTGTAAATAATGCAGCAGCCTTAAACAATGCCGTGGTGAAAGCAATTGAGCGATAAACCAAAGAAAGATATTGTGGAATGACATACCAAGTTAATTAGGCAGAAAGTTATAAAAGACTGCCACGGATAGCAGGAGCTTTTGAAGAGCAGTATTTTCACCCAACAACAGAGATGGCCGTGAGCAGTCGTGCTGCCAGGGGTTTTGATACTGTGATCTGTTCAGGAATTTCTGTTACCTCATCTCCACAGGAACGCAGCTGAGGGTGACCGGGGCAGGCTCTCAAGCAGAGCTGCGCCTGGCCCAAGCGTGAGAGATTCTGAGGGCTGTGCCTGGTTCCTGTGGGACAGGAAACACGCTTGTAAAAACGCAGCTCAGGGAAGGATTTAGAACCATTGGCCTCAGCTGCTCGTGAGGTCTGTGCTGGGAGATGCCACGTGAACTCCCGGAGAGTAAAGCGGTCCGATGGTTATGGCATTGGTTACTGCACACAGAAATTGTCTCCTCGATTCCCTGATGAAGATCGTGCTCCGTTTATACTCCCGGCTGACTGGCGCTATTACAGTTGTGGTTTTAGCCACGCGAGTCCTGTAAGTGCTGAGTTTTTGCTTGAGGAGCATCGTTACTTGCTGCTGTTCACCATCACACACGCGAGGCCAGACCCTCCTCCTGCATTCCAGCTCTTGGATGCAGGTGTCCTAAAGCAGGCAGTTAACCGAAAATAAAGATGTAAACCTTTGTCACTAAAACTTCTCTTACTGAAGTCTGGCCCTTTTATTAAAGCTGATCCAGAATCCTGCAGAGGCGCTTTTGAAATAAAACATTTTTGCAATTCTGGACTGACAGGCTAATGAGGTTTCATATACTGAATTTATGGGTAAATAAAAGTCTGATGAATAAATTTCTCTACATCCCATTTTGTGCTCTGTATTTTAAGTAAACAACTGATGGACAAAATCACTTATCAAATGAGGTTGCAGCCGCATCCACTTCAGTGTGGTTTCAGGAGAAGAAAAACTGATGCTGGTAAGAAAAACGCGGGTCAGTCGTGGTGTGTGAAACTTGACAATTGCAGGGACCCGGGTGAGAATTCTGGATAACTTGACACTGATCATCTTCGTGTGGAGTGACTGCTGGGGCTGACGGACTCCCCGTATACGGTGTCACTATCTATAGCTAGATAAGCTGCACGGCTCGTTAATCCTGAGCGATGGGCGCTAATCGGGAAGCAGACACAGCTATTGCAGAAAGGGGCAGGAATTAGCAGATGGTTGGTGCCTCCAGCGCAGATCGGTGTCTCTCACACTGTCTCAAGCACGAAGCAACTCTTGCAAGTTGTGATCAGTAGAGTCCTGTGCTTGTGCCGCCATCCGTCCCGTAGGGCATGAACAAGCTGCAGGTACCTGGGGAGAATTTTGCACTTCAGGGAGAAGCTGTGTGTGTCTGATTTGCTGGAAGGACCCTCTGGCTTTTGAGCCGTCAAGTCCCACTCATGGAAGAGTAACAGGGCTCTGGAGAAGTGCTGGAAAACCCCCAGACCAAAAAGAGACAAAAAGTGCAAAAACTGCTCAGACTCGAGAGTTTCAGATGTGCGGTTTTGGAACCAGAACTCTAACAGAACAAGCTTGTAAGTGCACAGAACAAAGAACTTGGCCTGTGGCAGCTGCTTTTCTGGTGGGTCGATTCAGACAAACATTTGAAATGTTCTGGGTTTTTTTTTTCTAATGTATTTATTTTGCATTTCTGCTTGAGATTTTGAGGGTTAACTGAGCAAATCGTCTGTCCCAAATTTATTTAGGGAAACTACATTGAGTTTCAAAATATTCTTCTGATAGCTGAGCAGAAGCCGGCTGAGCACGGTTGGGTGTGTTTCCGGTTCCCTTCTTTGGAACCTGGCGTTTATCGGGGTGTTTACATGCAGCTCTTACGCCTTTTGCCTGATGTTTGTGAAGAAGACACCAGCCCTCACTCGAGATACCGCAGTTGGTGCCTTGCAGTGAAGAAAGGGGGTGCAGATCCGGGATGAGGAACATTTTGTTTACTAGTACATTTTCTTGGCAATCGCTTGTTCGAGAGGAAGTGCAGATAGTTTGCTGCTGGTTAAATGAGGTTTTAATGAACTGATCTCTTCCAGAATATTCAGGGCAATGGTGGCTTTTACTGTACCTGACCCAGTAATACAAAAGCAGCGTGTGCCTTCTGCTTTACTGAATGTCCAGCAGATCCCTGGTGAGGGCAGAGAGTCGTTTTTCACTGGTCGAACGCATCTGGTTTTATTTCGTCGTCTCTGAGGAACCACGAGCCCCAATGAAATAGCTGAAATCCAAGCTTAGCTGCAGGTTGCCCACGGTGCAGCACTAGCAGCTCCCTGAGAAAGTGCTGAACGATGGCTGCGTGACGCTCTTTTCTTTACCAGAAGCAAAGGTGCAGCAGTACCGAGTCGTGCTGGCTCTGTTCATCCCCAGCCGGGTATGTCGTAACGTAGAGGCGTTGAGCTGAGGAGTTAGAAAGTCTTTTGGCGTCCTTAGTCGGTCGGGAGACTCCAGCCTCATTGCAGTGACCTAGTTCTGCCAGGCTGAATCCTGCCCACAGTTTTTGTTTGAGAGGGGGATTTCCCTGCGTCGTTCTGTAAAGCTGCCTTCTCAGATCTGTGTATTTTAGCAGGCTGCGTGGGGATCCTGCTGCAGATAGCTTCACGACTTTTGGGTTTTTAGGGTGGGTGACGCGCACGTCGGAAAAGCAGCCTGCAGAGCGCCTGGCTTTTCAGAGCCTGTCCCTGTTGTGGGCAGAAATGGGTGTCCTGTGGGCAGGGGGTGCCACCAGAAAACTGGAGGGTCCTCATGGTCTGGGAAATGAGCTCTGCACGTCTTAGCTTTAAAGTAGAAAAAGGCAAGAGCCTTTTGGGTGTCCTTAAAACTTCGGTTTAACTGAAGTTTAGCCCTTTTACTAAACCTGATCCCCAATCCTGCAGAATGGCTGAGGAAATAAAACATTTTTGCTCCTGCTGCAGCGGCTCCAGCTGCTGCTGGGTTGCAGGTTCCTGGTTCTGCCCTGTCCGTGGAGCTCTCTGTGCCGCGTGGGGCTTAAATACCCGCGTACCGATGGGTGAATTCTTCTTTAAACACCAGGGAGCGGCTTTCTGAAGTACCGTGAAAACAGGCTGGGAAGGCGATGATGAGGAAGTCATTGTTCAAGCTGTATTTGCTGATTTTTCTTCCCAGGTTCTTTCCTTTCCCATTTCTGTGCTCTGCGCCACAAAGCGCATCCCTGAGAGTTTCGGAGGAGGGGGACGAGCGCTCGGAATCGGGGCCGGCAGTCGTCTGGGCTTCCCACGCTCCCTGGGGTTTGCAGCTGCTGGGATTTTCCAGGCCCAGTGCGTGGTAGCGCCGAGAGGACTCCGCGTCTTCCAGGGCTGGTGTTCCTGAAGTGGTGATACTTGTAATGCTGAGGAAATGGAGTCAGCATTTTTTGTTTCTAATTAAATAACCAGGGTGTTTGAACTTGACGCATCCCTCCCGTCCCCTCCCTTTCTCGCTTTCCTGCCTGCGGCGCCAGATCTCTTGAGGGAGACCCAGCCAACGCTCATCGTTATTCCGGGAGCGTAAACCTCCTCGGCTCTCGTGTCGTCTTGCTCCTCCCGAGAGACCGAGCTGGATGACTGTGAGCCCTTTTCCTCCCCGCTATGTGTTGGAAAACTTGTCACCATGGCAGTTACAATACCCCAGTTTTGACACCTGACGATGGAAATCGCTGCATAATCATGAGTGTGACAAATATTGAGGGCCCTGTTTGATTCTTATTATGCCGTGGTGAAGTTTTCTACCCAAACACCATTTTAAAAGCAGAAGCACTGCAATAAAGAAACCTCCTTCCCGATTCTTTCTGTGGAACCTTGGCATTAAATATTCAATTAGAATGTTTTATTTTTATTCTCTTCTCCACAGGTTCTGTATGCAGAAGAGTGTCAGACTGGTGCCGGGAGTCACGCTGGATTTAATAGAGAAGTAAGCCAAATTTTGTGATTTTTTTTTTTTTCCTCTGAGTTGCTCTTAATTTCCTCATTATTTCTAGCGCTTTTCTTGTTTGTCCACGAGGAAATTTCTTTGGAAAACTTCTCCCAGAGTCTCCACCTATGACATTTGTCATTCCTTGCTGTACTGTGTGCTGCTGAAATAAGCAGGGGCCGTAAAAGTGAGCAGTTGAGCGGGAGCGGTGCCGCAGCCGGGGCTTTGCCCGGTGAGTTCTGAGCCTGCAGCTCACGCCGCTCGTGCTGTCATCCTGGACTGACCAGAGAAATGGCAACCTCAGACGCAAGTGGTGGCCACGTTGCTGGAAGGCCAGCACTGAAAATCCCCGCGTCTGCTCGGTCGTCGTGGTTTAACCCCACCAGCAACTAATTCGTGGCTGTCAGGAGGCTGAGGCAAACTGGTTAATCAAGTTAACCTTCAATTTATACAGACGAGGTAGATTTCGAAATAGTGATAATTTTCCGCTGCAGTCTTTGCTGAGTTTTAGCATTTGTTTTATTTTTCTTTTAAAAAGGGAGGTGTATCCGTACAGACAGGGCAGGAGGTGCTTGCAGCCACTAGATGCAGGAGCGCTGTGCTCCCTGCAGATGGTTCTTTGAATCGAACATTGATAAACACGCACAACCTGTCTGGGAGGGATTAATTGAAGATTGTTCATTCAGTTTGTGAGGTATTTTGACTGTAGAAATACTGTGGTTGAGATCTACTGGAACTCTGACATGTGGGTGTCCAGAGTCCTGTTACCATCTTCTGTCCGGGATGAGAACGGTAGGATGGAAGGGCAGCCCAAGAAGGGTTGGGAGAGCAGGATCCTTAATACAAACATGTTATCGTGCTTCCTTGTTTTTTAATGAGCTTCTGCGCGGTGTGGCCAAGTGCAGCGATCGCTCACTGCTCACGCTGCCAATAGCAAATTGTCTGTTAGAGCAGAAGCAACGAGGGTAAGATTGCATCAGCTAAAATTTCGTGTTCGGTTTTTGCTTTGGTAAATCATTGCACATTAACTTGCGTGTTTTACATTCAGATGAGGGTAAAATTGCTTCTCGGTGCTACAAGCTCTGACACGGTACGTGTCCTAGAAGAGTCAGGCTCATCAGGAGGGGTTAGGTCTTTAATCATGCTAATGGCATGTGTGAAAATTTGATTGTTCTATCTCATCTCGATTGGGGAAGCTGAGCAGTGATTCTTGTAAAGCCGTGTTTCAGCAGCACTAATCTTGCCAAAATAAAAATGATTTTTCAGTTTGTGTAGAACAAGAGAGGCAGGACCCCGTCCATCAAAGGAGGTTGTCAGAGGGGTTTTCAGAGCTGCGCCAGGCTAGGAAAAGGTCCAGCGCTGGGTATCGTTTTCTCTGAAAGCCGTTGGTAGGATGGGGTGAGTTGTGGTTTTCTTCTGGTTTTAAGCTGAGAAGCGGGAAGGAAATCTCCCCAGGGGTTCCTCGAGGCGTGTGCCCAGGGTGTTTGGTGCGGGGAGGTCGGATGGCGCTGACGGGAGGAGCACTGGGTGGCGGGAAGGCGTGTGGGGCAGGGGCAGAGGCGAGGGGGTGCTGCTCCAGCCTGTTGGGCAGCAGGAGCGAGCAGAAGCCCTTCCTGAACCGATGGGCTCGTCGTCAGCACGGACAGAGATCAGCTCAGGCCACTGGATAAATGTGTTCCAGAGCATCGACTGTGTCGTGTTAATTGCAATTAACATATTGCTACAGGAGCGTACCTAATCAGAGAGCATATGGCGAGAGTCGGTGAAGGTCTGAGCAAGGCAGCTCCAGGATCGGCCGCGCTGATCCCTCGGATGTGCTGCTCAGGGTTAAGTACTCTTTGCGTAATGGTTTACCGGCAAAATAAAAAAGTAATTTTATTTGGTATTCTTCATCCGTGTTGGTTAGTGCCACAGCACACATGCCACATGCATCCTTTAAAGGCTCTTGATGGGAAGTGTGCCAGAAGTAGGTTCCTTTGGATATCGGGTATTTAAACCTCATCATCTGACCCTGCAGCGTACATCAGTTACAGGAAGCACAGTTTTTTTAGTACGGGCTTGAGTTAGGCCTAGAATACTTCCTGGATTGTCTTGGTGTATATTGTAATTTATAACATCTTTAAAACTGGGGAAAGATTAAAGAGTTCATATTGCAGTTAAGCTGCAGACTTTGAGAGTAAATTAGGCTGCGCTTTCTTCGAAGGGCTCAGATTTGTAATTATCTCGGCTTACCCAGCGTGCTGGTGAAGAAACGGGTGGTGTATCCCGACGTGCACTCACTTTACAGACCTTCTGGGATGAAGCCAAGATAATCCGTAGTTTAGAAATAAAGATCTTTTCTGGAGCCAGGCAGTAAAATGTAAAAAAAGAGAAAAAAGGGAAGTTGATGCTGATGGAGCACTGGGAATGTGGGAAGGTCTGGCTGCCGCTTTAGGAGACTTGAGCGGCAGCACCGGTGTCGGGCGTTCCTGCTGCCGCTCTTGGGCTGTTCTGCTTGGTCACGAGCCGCCGTCAGCTGCGCTGGCACGGCTCGTCATGCGGCTGCCGGGTGAGATGAGCTGGGGCTTTTTAAAAACTTTGGAAAAAATCCCAAGGAGTGATTTAACTCGGTGTAGGTGCAGGGTGCAGAGCGGCTGCCAAGAATCGGGGCTGTGCGAGAATGCGTCGCCCTGCCCGGCTTCCCCGACGCCGGGGGGCCCGCCCCCCCGCCGTCGCCTTCCCGGGGGCCAGGACGGTTTGCTGCTGCCCCGCGATGTTTTCCCTGGGTCCCTTTTGTAGGAGAAGGGAGTTTTCTAAAGGAAAATCGTGCTGCTGGTGGGGCTGCCTAGGAGCCAGTCTTGTCAAATGCCCACGTGCCTGTGGTCACACAGCTCGAGGCTCGTCCCTCGCTGCCGGGGCTGGTGACAAAGGACTTTCTCTGAGTGGCAGCTCGGCGTCACGTAGGCGGGAGCAGCGTGGGAGAAACTCGCCTTAACGCAGCGGGTGCTGTTGCTGCTCTGAGAGCAGAGAGCCCTCCCCTAGGCTGTCATTCACCGGCACAAAATCCATTTCTAAAAATCACTAGAAATAATGCATTTGAGACCAAAATTAATTTTTTTTGTTCCTGTTTCAAGTATTGCTGAATGTCACAGGCTGGAAGTAACTGATGCTTGAAAGTCTATTGATTATTGATGAGTAATGGTTCAGTGAGAGCCAATTTAAAGATAAAGTAGGAAAAATAACGTCCCGAGGTACCCCACAGCAAAATGTAGTTGGACAAAATGTAGAAATTGCACTATAGGATAACAAATCCCTTTGGGGCACGCTCCCAGGGCTTAGCTGATCAGTTGGCTTTGGGCTGGTCCGTGGGACAAAACCCATCAGAGTATGGCAGCAATCTGACCGACTGTATTTCTATTGAAATAAAGGAAATTGTTGTTGCTGTGTAAGCAAACGAGGCCAAGCAAGGTCCAGCACTGCCTTCTGCCAGGCGCTGTCGCCGGGCCGGGAGGAGGTGCGGGTGCTGAGGTTGGCAGAGGTCAG
>NW_009703425.1:54858-72520 GCF_000703405.1 Apaloderma vittatum | reverse complement strand
TTCCTTTCCGGCGGGATGGAGCGGGACCAACGCTGTCGCCTCCTGGGCGAGTGGCTCGGGCACTTGCAGCGGGTCGGCAGTTCTGGGGCTGACGGGGCCGTGGTCTCTCGGTACCAGCTGCCCCGAGTTCAGGCGGCGTCACAGCCGTGTGCTAATCCACGCTCTGAAGTAGTTGCAGCCTGGGGGTTTTTTTTTTAAGATTTATGATTTTATTTACAGTAAGAAAGCTGTAATTCTCAGTTTACCTTCAGGCCTAGGTTAGGCAGCTTTTGGCCCCTTTATTTTTTTCCAGAAAATTCAGTGGAAGGTCTCAGGGCGTATTTCAGCACATGTTTCAGTGTCATGAGCCGCGCTGTAAGCGGGATGCTCTGGCACGCTGCCTGCTGGGAACACGTCACTCCTTTGTGCTTGAGTTGAGGAGTAACTTTGCTTTGAAGATGTTATTCTGAAAAGTTTTTCTCTCTAATAAATCTGGTTTTATTGAAATGAAATATTTAATTTAATCGCCGCTGTTACAGAGTATCAGTCTCTAGTGTAGGCAAAGCCTATTGTAAACACAAAGCGAAGATCCCACTCAAAAAGATGGTTTTCATGGCAACACTTCTTTCCTGTCTTTCCACAGACAGATGACAGGATTGAACGCCGGCGTACAAAGCTTTACTGCACTCTCAAACAAACAATTTAAGCACCGCAAGTGTTTTTTCTTTCTCAAGTAGTTCACCAAGGTTTGGGGAGCCCAGGCACGCCCGCCTGTGTCCCTCGTGTTCGTTTGGGATGAGGACGTGTTGTCGTGGAGCGCGGTGACGACGCTGAGCCCCTCTAAGCAGCTCTGGCCCGTTCAGGAGATTTCTGCAGCACGTATCCTGCTCTCACACCAGCTGCTGTGCTATATGCTCTCCCTTTTTTGTCCTGGAAGAGTGAAAAGTGAAATATACTTCCGTTATTTTCTTTCCCCAAACTAAAATTATTGGGAGCACTTGCCAGTGTACGTCAGTGCTGATGCATCCTGTTTTCTGAAGCCTGATGCAGAGTATCCCACTGCTGTGAGTAGTAGAGTGGATTAGATTAGATTCCAAAAGCAGAGGCAGTGACGGAGCACATCTGAAGGGAGGACCTGGCATCCTCTGAAGTGAATGTCTCCCCTGTAATTAAAGTGATTCATGGGATTTTGCTAAATTTCTGACAAGGACATTGATGGCTACACCTAGCACGAGCTCCTTAGTGACCCTGACATTTTGTAGTCCTCACTTTTCACAACAGACTGCCGTGATTTAGGTCTCTGTAAAAGCATCTGTCAGGAACTTGAAGGAGGAAGCAATTGAGAGTCCAGAGATGTTAAATTGCAGCGAGCAGCTGAGACAGCCCGCCCTTTCTTCCCTTTCTTCCCCTCCCTCGAAAACAGTTTTTACAAATGAGGGCCGCTTTGTCCTTCCTGTCAAAGGCTCTCGCTGATTGTCAAAGCTTAATGTGAAAGACATCGGGGGAGCGATGCCAAGAGGGCAGCGATGCTCCTCGGGAGGAAGAGCGCTTTCTGGAGCCTTGTGGTGTTCTGGTTATGTAGGTACGTGCCCGAACGCAAGTTCAGAGGAGCTTCACTTGATAGCCACAGCATGGGTTTGAAAGAGCGTGTTGTAGGGGGGAAACATGCTGGCCCCTAAGTATTTTAGCTGAAAACTGACATTTAGTAGATTTGTGCAGCAGAAATCTACAAAATAACAGAAGTGAAGTAACCTCTGCTTCTTGGAGAGGTGTAGATGATGGTTACAAACCAAAGAAGGGCATACCTGATTATTTCAAACGACTCTGTGTAACTGTGTGAAGGAACAAACTCGAGATGCCTGGACGTCTCTCTTGGGACTTTCTGGGGTGCGGCGGTGGCGGTGATTTCCATGCTGGGCTGTGGTGCGGCTCCGTTGCCTGCGAATCTTGCAGCCAGTCTTAGAAGGGACAGTCATATTGTGAAAAAATACCAAATGCATCTTAAAATCCCAAATAAAGGCTGCACTATACTAACGAGTAGCCATTTCAAGTCTTTAAAGACAAATAACAAGAATCCTTGTTCCCCGAGAAGCAGATGTTGGAATCGCCAGTTGTTTCTAAGGTTGGGCTGCTGGCAGCAGCTCGGGGTTGCAGCCTGCCAGTGCTGCTTACTGCCCTCGGTAAGGTACGTGTCGACTCAGGATCTGCATTTAATAAAGAGAATTCAGTGCAGGCTGCGCGCAGAACCTCCATCTGGTGTAAAGACTCAGACTCTGCCGTGCTTGAAAGCGACCATCAAATGGTTTAAGCTCAGCATTTGGCTTGCTAGGGAATCTCAGCAAGGATCACTTTGGTTTCTAATTAGTAACATCCTGACTTTGGAAACGCTGCTATTTTGCTGCAGAGGGTGTTCTGCAATGCAAATATTTACGTGAAATCCTCACCAGAGCGGTTGTGTGGCCTTGGGTTCCCTCTGCTTGCTCTGGGGTATCAGTTAACAACCCGTTCCAGAGACGTGTATTTTTCCTCTGATATCAAGACAGACAGGAATTTTTTATAAGGTGGCAATTTCTAGCTGGTGTAGAAACTATTTATACAAGGGAACGTGCTTCCTCTGAACCTGCATGGAAATACCACTGCTGTGCCCATCGGAGGCACAGGTTGCCATAGAGAAAGCACTTGCTCCTGCAGCTCGTCCCGGTGCCGTGAGTATTGAGAACGCGCTGCAGAAGGGAGGCTGGGCTGCGCCGGGAGCAAATCCGTGGGATGTCTTCCCGTGCTGGGGACTTGGTTCTGAACCTTCCTCGTCCTCTCTCTGATCCTTTCTCAAGGAGAAAAAAGCTGCTCCAGGTTGTGTTGGGGTGTCTGAGCATTAATAAAGACAGTCCAGGACCGAGCCTGTTGGTTGAGTGTTTATTTGGTTTTTGTCTTTTTGTGTGTGTGTGAGAAGCAAATGAGCGTCAAGCAGCATGTTTAGGGAGGCTGGTGAGGATGGAGGCAGGAGCCAGGAGGTACTGTACAACAGTTTATCGCCCTGTTTCTTCCTTTTGCGTTGTGCACGTGTGGATTTTGAGTCACGGCAGGCTCTCCTGGGGGCTCCTCAGTGGCAGAAATCAGATTGCGCGGTGGTCCCGCAGTTTCTCTGGGCCTTAGGTCTCGCTGCAGATGAACAAGTACGGTACGAGATCTTCATTCAACTCCTGGATGAAATAAATCCGAGTGACTTTTTTCAGTCTACAAAAGCAAGATCCCAGATCCTGGGACAGCGAGATTCCTGGTAGAACACTGGTGTTCCACCTTCGCAGGATGTGCTTTGGTCAGGCTGCTCTCTCGGCTGTACCGATGATTCAAACAATGAATGTTGAACCCCGAGGGGACTGGTGGTTTGTCTGCTCTGACCCGTGTATCTCGGGCTGCAGGATGTCACCGGGTGGCTTCTCGGAACAGTCAGATAGCTCATGCTCTTCTGAAGTGTGTGTGCCTTGAACCTTTGAAAAGTGAAGATCGAATTGCTTCCCTTTCTTTTAAGAGTCAAGTGCTTTTCCTTCTTTCTCCACTTGTGTGAAGTATCTTTTGGCACCAAGATTTTTCTCTCCTGTAGGTGTCTGTACACGGTGTTGAAGTTGTTCCTTGGTGGGGTAGAAAGAACGACCTCCTGAAATTTCTCACCTGTCTTTCTGAGCTTGTTCTGCGTCTTCTATATTTTGTTCTCTCTCGGTTTAAAGCAGTTTGAATGAATGCCAAAATGTGAATAATACCAGGGAAAACAGTCTAATATCAGTCTTGACGACACGAGGTAAAACCACGTCTCTGTCCACGGCTCGCGCCTTCCTACAGGACCCTCTGTGGCCTCGGTTCCTCCTGGATGGATCTGTGCTGGGACGCCTGGGTGTTACCATCCCTTACCTGCTTCAACGTTTCCTAGCAAAGCCGTGTTTCTCTGGAGGGGCTTTTTTTGGTTGTTCCTGGTTTGTTTTTTTTTTACTACTTGATGAGTCTTCCTGCAACGTGGGAATTTTACAGCAGAGAGTTCCTTTTATCCGTAGATACTGCTGTTAGAAACGCCGTGAGCTCGCTGCTCCAAAGCTTCACAATCTGAGATTTAAGTGACCTGTGCCCTGATGCTGGTGATTTTCAGAGAGAGGTTAACAACTCAGGTTTTCTTAGAAGCTCCTACAAAATGCGAGTCGTGTTATCACCAAAGTACACGTACACGTGGTGCGTGCACGGGTGTAGTCACAGAAGGGTTTTCACTGTAACAAACCACTTCAGTCCCACACTACTGGTGTGTGCTGTAATAACCCTCTGGCTTTAAGGGAGTGCACTTCAAAGCATTTATTTATTAAATGCTCGTGTAACGTGCAGCTGGGTTATCCCCATAGGGTCGCTAGCTGGCCCTCTGCTTTTGCTCTTGCTTTGGCTGGGTGGGGGGGACATCTGCAGGAATATTTCAGCTTTTTGCATCGTTTGGGTATCTCCAAAAAATGCAATTTTTATCAGGAAAGGTACTTATGTTTTTCCCCCCCTACTTGCAGGATTCCTGGAAGGCTGAATGACAGGAGGACTCCCCTGGGAGAGCTGAACTGGATCTTCACCGCGATCACCGACACCATCGCCTGGAACGTCCTGCCCAGAGGTGAGACGAGGCAGGGCAGTCGAGCCTTTGTCGGAAGCGAGCTCTGTGTGTTCAGAGTAGAAGGATGAAGAATAAGACAACTGAGGCACTGAAATGAGGAGAAAGTTAAAGCCTGGTGTTGAAATAATATCAAGGATCAGGCTGGCTCTTAAGGCTAGTTAAAGCTTTTAAGTTTGCTTTTTTTGCCAGAAGCGTTTCAGCAACCTGATCGTTAGAAACTAGAAAGGCTTTTTTCTAGCGCTTTAGCTTGAGTCACTTTCTTTCTTACTGTGTTTGTAAAGAGCAAGCTGTTTTCTTCCAGCCTTTGTTACTGTCAAAAATAAAGGGTTTTCTCCTCTTTGATAAGGCAGACTGTGTTGCCCACGAGTAAGTTCATCCCATTTCTCTACCCCAGTTCTGCTTTGAATTTATACTTCTGGAGTGTACGAGGCCAAAGTTGCAGTTTTCTCACCATGCTCTCTCGAACGCTCAGTACAGCCCGAATCCATCTTTGTCTCTGTAGGAGACAGCACATTTGCTGTCTTTTAGGATTCATTTTGGCTTCTCCTGAGCATATCAAACTGCCAGCTAACAGGTGTGCAGTCCTGGATTAAATAGCACACAGAGGTCCTTTTCTCCCTCAGTAATTTCCAGAACCAGGCTGAGTTTACCTGAAACACCAAAGGGAGAATTTTATCCAGAAAAGGCAAAAAAGAACCTGAGGTAGAAGGTATTTATATTTTACATTAGTAAAACGGAGAGTAAGTGTGAGGCTTTAAGGGAACTCCGAAGGCAGGATTTCCTTTTAATTGTGTCTCATTGTGGCACCGCAAAGCTGTTGGAGATTCCTTGGTACTGGAATAAAATGTTAACACGATTTTGTGTTCAAAATGGTTTTTTGCGTATTAACTAAGGTACTCAAGTTACAAAGGTGACGCATCTGGTAATTCGTGCAACCTCTTGGCAGATCTTTTCCAGAAGCTCTTCAGGCAAGACCTACTCGTGGCCAGTTTGTTCCGTAACTTCCTCTTGGCAGAGAGGATCATGAGATCCTACAACTGCACCCCCGTGAGCAGCCCTCGTCTACCTCCGACGTACATGCACGCCATGTGGTGAGTCCCAGCCCGGGTCGCCCGGCTGCAGAGATCTGTGGGCATGAAAGGCTGTGAGTGCTTAAATCCGTGCGGCGTTTTACCGGCTAAATCGGGGGATCAAAAATGAAACAGCATGTGGCAGCGTAATACCCGTCCCCAAATGTGGTTCTTCTTGGCGCATCCGTAATTACAGTGTAATTCCGTAGTGCAGATTCTTCAGCTCAGCCCTGTCATCCCTCACTCCAAACGGAAAAGAAATTAGGCGCCTGCTGCATTTTTTTTCCCCGACGCGAAGCTGGTTGCCTGGGATTGCGAAGGGCGGGGATTGCAGAGGGTGTGAGGGAAGAATTCTTAACTTGCCTCCTTAAAGTAGAAGATTTTGGTTTTTTTTGCTGCAGAGTTCATCTGCTTTTACTGTTGCTTTTAAGATGATTAATGGAAATGGAGGTGGCACAGTTATCGAAAAGCTCTTAAATGTGGCTTTGACTATCAAACAAATGTCCCATGAACAATAGTAATAAAAGTAATAATAACAGCAATAATAAAAATGCTTGCTTTCATGTTTTATTCGTTGTGGTTCAGAATAGAACAGTACGAAATTCGGCAAAGTACAAACTGGTACAGTCAAGCTAGCGTAGTTCCTGTAGGAGAAAATGACAGCTGGGTACCTAAAAGGTAATAAAATGACAGGTAAAGGTAGCTGAGTGGGCTTAATTCGCCTGCATTTTCAAATAGGTTTCCTTCATAAGATTGTGGAGGAAAATAAATGCAGAGGGGGTCTGAAGCGATGACAATCAGTGCAAAACCGATGGCAGCATCCCCGAGTTCCACTTCCACGGGGCGGTTTCTCCGAGAAGTGGAGGCGAGCTTGCGGCAGAGCCCCGACAGCGCTCGCAGGCGCCAGCAGCCGTCGAGGAGGCGTTTGCTGGGAACCCAGAGTTGCTTTAACTCTTGAAAAGCACGGAGGCAGCAGCGTTATTTTTAGCCATCGGGCAGCGACCTTCCCGAGTGCTTTGGGTTAGCAACTGCTGCGGAAAATTGTTCTGGTCGTTTGTAAATATGGCGAGTTGTTTTATCATCGTGTCACAGGAGGGACTGGGACATTTGTAAGTGAAGAACAGACAAAGCCACCGGAGTTCCCAGGGTGTCTTTCAGATGATGTTGCTGCTGGATATGGCAGAGCCCGAGTGGAACACGTTTTTGCAGAAAATTTGAAATTAAAGCAGTAAATTTCTTGAGTTATTTATAGCTTGCTTATTGCCTGCATATTAAAAACCTCTATTTCCTGTTCCTTATGGGAATAAAATTCATTTGTATTGCCAGTGTATTGAAAGCCTGTATTTCTGGTCTCCTGGGGGAAAGCAACTTGACTTGGAGTTGATGTGAACTGCGGGAAGGAAACTAGGAAGCCCTGGATCCCGTTCTGTGTCTCTCATGTTCTTTGCTTTTCCTTGCTTGTATTGTAGTTCTCCTGGTCCAAAATAGTGCTGCAGAAAACCTTTCTAAAGCCCCTCAGACCGTACCACAGGGTCGCAACATTGGTGCTGCTTTTTAGGATTTACCAGAAGAAGCAATTCCTTAAGGAAAGTCACCCATGGGGCTTTTTTCCTTGTGAATCCCAAAGACTAGTGAAGTAGACAGCAAGAGAGCAGAGTGTGCCCTGACACACTTTCCTCAGTGCCCTCCAAAACGTGTGCAGTTTGAAATCTAGCAAAGGGGAAAATTCCACTTTTGTCGGAGGTGGCTCAGTTCATTATTAGGGACTTTCAGTGAGGACAGATTTAGAAACTAATTTAGGGCTCGCTTATGTATTTTCTAAAAATAATAATCTGCACTTGCCTATCACCTTTCATTCAAGAATTTTCTAACGGGTGACTAGTCCGAAACCTCCAAACCCATTTTGCTGTTTCGAGAAACAAGGGGATGCGACTGCAGGGTGGGCGAGTTGGCCAAGGGGGTGTTGAGAAGAACAGAAACTTCCGTCAGCTCAGGACAGAAACTCCAGCGCCGTGAGCTGATGGGCACGCTGAGTCCACGTCTGTGTTACCGGTGGATGATAGGATTGCTCTTCTATTGAGATTGTGGCAGAGGTTTCACACGGGCACGTCGGGGAGCGTTGTGGGGAGCCCAAGGGCTGAGGGGACGCCGGCGCGAGGGACGTGCCCCGGGGGGCAGCGGGTTCCTCCCGCTTGACCGAAGCACCGGTTGACTCATTGGTAATTGCGAGCGCCCCTTCTCAGGCCTGAGAACTGAACTGGTCCTCTTTATCGGCTTTGCTCACCTCTGCCTCTGCTTGTCTGAGAAATTTCTCGCAGTCGCTCTCCAGTGTCTCACCATGAGAGGGTCTGGCACGGGCGTAGCGGGACTGAGGCCGCTGCAGAGATGAGCTTCTCTTCCTTTTGGTTTAGTCCTTTGGAACCCAACTCTTTCAACTTCTGACCTGTTAGTTTGTGTTCTGGTCAATTCATTGGGGAGACCACTGTTACCTCTTTCTACCTGAAGAGTTGAGGAAAAGTGAAAACTGATCTTTTGGGAGGAGAATCGGACCCACAAGATCTCAGCCTTTGGATTTCCCCAAGAGGGGTGTGGTGTTCGGGAACGGGAAGGGCTGATCTCTTGAGCTTGCCCCGGTTGGTGGGCTCTGACGTGTTGCTTCGTTCCTCCCTGTCCTTCTAACTTTTATTGACTTTCTCTCTTCTACCTGCTTAGGCTTAAACCCTTCTGGGCACGGGCTGTTTGTACCCGTACGGTGCCTCGCGCTGTGGGTTCCTGGCTGCTGCGGGCACTGCTATAATACAAGTATTAATATTAATATGTATTGATTGACTGGCTCTGCTGTTCAGCATCGAGAGTCGTTCCGACTGTTGTGCAGTAAGAATAGGAGGCCTGATGCTCTGTCAGCATCTTGATCTCTGTTGTGATGGATTACAGTTTATACATTACTGCTGTTGCCAGCAAGTTATATTCATGGCCTCTGAAAAGACCTAATAATGTGTTTGGAAATATTTCCGAACATAGGTCATATATTAAAACCGAAGTACCTTAATTATGCTTTGGGAGAGCTGTGATTTGTCCATAATAGAAATATTGCGAGGGTGCGTACACCGACCATGAAATCCGAGTTGAAAGTAAGCCATAATGTACTGCAAATAAAATACGCTTGAAATTCGAGCTGAAAAGAAAACCGTAATACAGCAAGGCAATTACAGGTGAGAGAGGAGCCGGAGGCTCTGAGCGGGGCTGGGGAACGGCTGCGGGTCTGCTCGCCGCTTTCTCAGAGAAATGAGTCTCGTTTCGCTGCACGGCAAGACTTAGTGCTTCAGCAAGAAGAAAGCGATCGTTTGAAAGGGTATTTGGAGCTGTTTGAAGGATTATGTTCATTCAGATTACACTGTTGATTTAACCAGATTTTTTGTGTGTGTGTGTGTGTCTATATCTTAGTCTTAACTTCTCCAGGGCCCATTAACAGACTACAAATAGTTTAATGGAGAGAAATTTAGGACAAAAATAGCAAAGCACGCGCTTTAGGTTGTGGCTAGAGCAGGGAAATGCGTTGTTAGAAGAAAGAAGGATTTCAGAGTTGTACCAAATATCCCTTGCAATAAATATTTTTTAAAAATAGCTGTGTCTGAGCAGCTGCCCAGCTGTGGCCCCTAAAGCAGGCTTAGGGAGTTCACAGGGGCACTGGGAAGCAGGTGAGTTCAGGCTGAAATCCGAAAATTCAGTCAGGGGCATGCTGTTGAATTGTACTTGCAGAAAACAAACAAGCGTGAAAAATCCTGTCCAACATACTTGATAAAGTCTGAAATGCTGAACAGTTCCCAAAATGCAGCTCAAAACAAGCACATACCCTGGTGTCTGCGCCCCAGGGCTACAGACAGCTTCAGCTTCTCCGTAGCTGCTCCTCAGCACGACCGGCCCAGTAAGAAAATACTCATTTCCACTAATATTCTGTGCAGGGCAGTATAATGCAAACTATTCCCCGAAGAAGAGAGAGCGTTCAAAGACATCAGTGGTAAGTTATAAAAAAAAACATGCCATGAGAATTTAAAAGCATTAGACATCGACTCGGCCTGGAAAATTTGAGTGTAAGAAAATCTGCCTTAAGGATCTGGTAGAGAAAACAACACGTGGGAGAACAAAGGGTAACGCGAGTCTCGGTAACCGCAGTTCCTTTGGGCAGGTCAGGTGAGAGTGTGGGCTCCGGCACGCAGCGTTTCAGGTGTTTGCACAACATGGACAAAGCTGGAAATCTCGGCCCTTTATTCTTTGCTCAGGAGTCCAAGCGTTGCAGCAGCTCCGGGAAGCAGAGTAAAGGCAGCTGGATCAGTTCACGTTAAATTATTAAACGTTTAAACAGTCCTACTGTAACGAAACGGGGGTTGAGCTGAGGAGGTGAGATAGATGGAGTCGGGGGCACGTGTGGATTGGGACTTGAAACGGCCAAGAAAAATTGAAACTAAAATATAAAGGCAAATATATGAGTATTTCTGTAACGGGAGAGGAGAGTTAATGACAGAATTCCAGGGAGTTCTTTTCCTGTTTAATTTTTCATTGTAGAACGATGCCTTTTCAATTTGAATTTTCATGTATTCTGCAATGCCCTGCAAACCACGACTGCAAAGGGGATTTATGGGATCCCCCACCCGGCTCGGCCGTGCCGAGTGGGGGATCCCATAAATCCCCTTTGCAATTGTGGTTTAGGGGCTGGTGGTAAAATAAATCTCGCCCGGCGCTTTGCAAGCGGCAGGCTCCGCAAAGACGGGAGAGAAGCGATGCTCTCTTGGGTTGGCTTTCATAAATCACTTGGAGGATGCAGCACCACCCATCCCTGTTCCCCTGCTGCTCCCTCATTCATCTCTGGTTTGTGTGCTAAAGCGTAATGTTAGTTCAGCGAGCGCGGCTGCAATTTGCCCACCTTTCTTCTTCCCTTAAAACAGTCAATCCCTGCTCCTCCTCCTCCTCCCTCCCAGCCGTTATTTTCACCATGACTGTAACAAGTATTTTTCCTCTTCTGTTTCTCGTCACGGATGCTTTAGTCCTTTGTTATCTGTCTCTAGCTTGTTATGGATCCTTTAATTATCCTAATGCCTCGTTAACGGCGCTGTCTGTTTGGCCGGTGCAGCGAGGGAGCTTGGTGGCAGCTCGTGTGCAACCCAAAGTCTCGTGAGCATCGTGGAGCTGTTCTGGCCGTCGGAAATGGGGAAGTTCTACTTCAGGCAAAAGCTGCTGGGAGCTCACGTGTCTCACGTGGGGAGGTTTCCCGCAGACACCGTGCGTTGGGCTCCTTCAGAAAGGCTGCAGAATCGTTGGAAGTGTCTGAATTGCTCAGTCTCTTCCATGGTTGATGTTACGCAGCGGCTCTCCGGATCGTGTGGAGCAGCGGAATTAAGATTTTATGTTGGGGGCTGCCCTTGTGAGAGATTGAGTGACGCTGGATACGTGGCTCCATTGATTTTGAATGGCCTGTTTTCAGAAACGCAAAAGAGAGATTTTGTTTTAATCTGCTAAAATCTCTTTTTAAATTTCTTCTTGTTCTTTCTGATAACACTTAAAACCTTTGAGATTTGACCTTGCACGGCTGCTTTGCACGTTTTTATAGCAGTATTAGTGCTTCTTACCTAAAATGACTTTGAGGAGCTCAGCATCTTAGCTCTGTGCCTCTGCAGTATAATGACCTACGCAGAATCCTTTTATGGGCAGCCAAAAGAAGACTCGTTGTCTCTGATCTCCAAACTGTTTTTCTTCTGCATAGTAAAACTTATCTCAAAGGTGCTATATATTGACATTTTCTAATGTTTGAGAGAATTTCCTTAAGTGGTGTTTCCCGTTCCTCCAAGAAACCTGAAAGCTAGAAATACTCATTCTTTGCTTGAAGTAAAATTATCTTTATATTTGCACTAATTGACTTTGCCTCATCCAGGAATAAATACCTCTCTCATCAGCTCTGTGTAAACATTTTGTCTCCAGCATGGGTCTTTATCGAGCATGTGGGAAGCATTTGTTGCCCATGCTTTGATTATCTCTTGATTACCTCTTAATTATATTGGCAGCAAATTGTCAAGTGGAAGGTGAATGCCGTGAAGCAGAGGGAAACGTCCGGGGCAGCTCAAACAAGCTGCATCTCCTAAATCCGTAGAAAAGAAATGCTTTAAGGTTTATTTTTCCATTAATTGGAGAGGTTGGGTTTAATTGAGAAGCGATGCCAGTTAGGCTAATGGGGTAGATTTTACCGGTGGAAGGCTTTGTTCGACTCAAACCGGGGTGATTTAAGAACTTATTAGGGCAGCTAACTAAAATACACTGCATTGATTAGCACCTCTGGCCTCACGTCTGCCAACGTTCCGAGGAGGAGGAAAAATGGCTTCGCTTATTGATGGGAACACACGATGGCCACCGGCCATGGAAGAACAAATGTGTCTGGAGAGTAAATTAGTTTCTTTGGTGTCGGAAACCCAGCGGGTGGAGATCTCTAAATATTTTCCCTTTAGTTTAGCGTACATCCCTCCACCCTCGGGAGGGCAGAGCCCTCCCGAGGGGGGAGGGATGTGCGCTAAACTAAAGCCGAGCTTTGCGAAACTCACGTTTTGTTGGTCAGCCTGATCCGACGCTGGACTGCACCTTCCCGCCGTTCTTCTGTTTTCATAGGTTACACTTATCCTTTGAAAAAGAGGGAATATAAAGCCAGTCAGACAGCCCCGCTTTGTCCACATACTCGTATGACCAGAATTTAAATTCACCTTGCTATTACTTGTGGACAGCTTGTATTGACTTCTCCTTCACCTTTTTCTCTAGGCAAGCATGGGACCTTGCGGTTGATATTTGCCTTTCCCAGTTACCTACGATTATAGAGGAAGGAACTGCCTTTAGGGTAAGTTGGATAACACCTGGCACTGTTGTGTGGTGTTCTCTCTAATTTTACGGTAACGTTCTTGCACTTTATTTACATTCCTGCACTTCCAAAAGGATTTCTGGTTGTCTCCAGAGACCTGAGTAAAGGAGAACTGGGAACTTCGGTGAGAGTCGGGGTTGATAAAGACATTCCAGGGCTTTTATGTCCCTACCCCTTTCTTTCCCCACAGTATGTGCTGTGTTGCTGTATGCCCATTTTTATTTCAGGTCTCTAACAGTGTCAGTGGGTGCTTTGTTATTAGTCTTAGACCTCATCTGGGCTCTTGCTGCGGAGCGAGTTGGAATTTAGCAAATTTGTGTATTCCAGGGATTAGACAGAGATCAGCAAACACGAGTGGTCAATCTGAGCTAGCGATTGATTCGAGATAGGGTGGAAACAATTTGCAAGCAGGTTTCCAAGCCTGACAAATGAAATTTCGTGTGTATTTTGGCTAGAACGTGAGGTAGGTAGAGCTGTCGACGTGCAGTTGCAGCTGGGAGCCCGACTGCTGCGAGTTTCCAAGCTGTCCCGGGACCGAGGCGTAAAGGCAGCTCAAGTCCTCTTCTGAGCTCTTCCTTACACTTCCATTTAAAATGCAGCATGATTAATACCGTGGAGGTTTGATCCTGCTCTGCGGAGAGGGGACAGATATTAACCTGTTGCACATCTCGCAGAGACACCTGCAGGAGCAGGAACCTTGGCCGCTGGTTTGGGGGGAGTGGAAGGGGTTTCGCTCTCCGCTGTGACAGATGGTTGGAGCGGACAGACCGTTGCACAGCTCTGATCTGTTCCCTGTGTTCTAATCAACGTTTTGCCCTCAAACCTCTTGATTTATGCCCGGCAAGAAGTGTCATTTGTCAGAGCAGGTTCGCCGCTGCCGGCCGGCAGTAATCCGGGGAGAAATTGCCGTTGGCTGCGAGGCAGGGACAGGGGCGGTGCGGTGCTGAGGCTCCTCGGCTGGTTTTGTAACGGGGCTGGCAGGAGCAGCAATCAGTGTCTGGGATGTCAAATGCCCGGCTGAGTCACAGGATTACCTGCTGCCACTGGGGCTGCTGCGAGTTTAGAGGCCGCTCCGGCCCTGGATAAAGCAATTGCTAATCTCTCCGGGCTGTTCTGTTTCAGCGGCACACTAAAAACCGTGTGCGGCTGACTCTCGAGGCGTTCTGTCCTGGTCAGACCTAGAGAACACGATAACCTGATGGAGAAGGGGCCTGCGGGCTCACAGCGCTCGCGCAGGGGTGCGACGGGGGTGGATTGGCTTCGGGCAGGTTTGGATTGATCTGTTCTCCCTCCTCCCGTCTCTTCGCTGCCTCCTTCCCTTGGATTGTCAGATCTCGCCAAGTAATCCTCCTGTTTCATCCAGGTGCGCCCCCAAACGATTGCATCTTGGTGGAGTGGGACCGTGGTTGCGTCGTCTGCTTTACAAATTACGCTCTGGGTTTTTTCTGCTTGTTTTTCCTGTCCCCTGAACCAGGTGCCTGTACATCCAGAGGTCCTGCAGGCTGGTACCCCCAGTATTTACTGGATGCCGCGCCGGTGCATTTTGTAAAATAGCCTGTGGTTTGAATGTCTTAAGCACCAAAACACAACCGGTCGATATTAGGAGTTCACCCCGCCCCTCGTATCTTGAGTAGGGCACCAGTGCAAAGTCTATTAAATACCGTAGCGCTCCGCATGGGTTTGTTATGCTCATTTACCAGCACTACCAGGATACATCTGATAAAATTAATGGCTTCAGTATTTTAAGTAAATTTTCTGATTTTTGTTTGCCTCTGTGAAGTCCTTCTACTGCATGACAGGTCTCAGAAGGCACGAGTAGCTAAATAAAAGTCTTGAATTAAAAAACTGGTGAATATGAGGCAGCCTTGTTACAGCCCACACCAGCACGTCTGAACTGCCTGTTTGCAGGAGAGGTTTTTGACAGCCAGGGAAGTCTGAGATGTGGATTTTTCGTTGCTGTTGGATTATGTTCCCTGTGGACTGGGCAGAGGTAGCACCGTGTGCTGCTGCAGGAGCGAAACTACCTCTGCAGAGCAGATAAATCCACGGCTGTTCTGCCTGCTTCTCCTGGGCAAGCAGTTCACCAGATTTCCCTAGCCCTTTGGTGATAGATTTTCCCGTTTCTCTACTCTTTTCTTCTCCTTTTTCCTAACAGCCTGCATTAGAGAATGCAGGCATGTTTAAAGGCAATTGTATCTGGTCAGTCTTTGGAAAATTTTTGTAGATTAAATGTGTGTCAGTTAACAATTGATTTTGGAAACAATAAACTATATAAGTCTCTGGGTGCCAAAACTATTTGCTTCTGTTTGGCTTTTGTTGGTGTTTTTTTAACCAAACTTGCACTCCTGTTCTCGTCCAACAGCACAGCCCTTTCTTTGCGGAGCAGCTGAGGGCTTTCCAGGTGTGGCTGACCATGGGCGTGGAGAACCGCACCCCCCCGGAGCAGCTCCCCATCGTCCTGCAGGTCAGTGCCCGGGGCGGGGGCTCGGCCCCCAGCACGGAGCCTCGCGCCTCCCTCTCCTGCCCGCTGCGCCGGTGGCGTTCGGCTGCACGGGTTACCTGGGCTCCTTCAGGATTAATTAGATTAATTGTGCATTTACTAGACCTGTGATTTTCTTCCCCTGTACGTGCACTCTCTGCTGAGCGAAATTTCCCCCTGTAGTCCATTTGCAGCTTCAGCAGTACCAGGCTCTGCCGCCTCCTCTTTTTTGCTCTGAGGAATTGCGACTTTTCCACAGAGTAACGCGTCTTGTTGGCTCCTGTAGTATCTCCTCTTACATGCCAGGCAGAGACTTTATCTTCTCACTTTTCTCAGAACGTGGAAGTTACTGCAATGTAAATAGTTTGGAGTTGGCCTCTTTACCTGTCTGGCGCAGCCCGGGAAGTGTTCCCTTTAATGCGATGCAGAAATTCTGCTGCAAGAACATAGAAACAAGTCTCTGAAGACCATGCCCGGAAGGAATGTAGAGTTCGGGTAGGCATTTGCTCAGACGAGACAGAGTTCATCTGTACAAGGGAGAAGTAAATCCAGGAGAAACATAACATTTCAAATAATATTTTCCGGCGAGGCACATATTACAGTTGTCATCTGCTCTCGCCTTCTCCTCCCCAGGAGTTTGTATTGACAGAAATATAATCCCCCTTGTCAAGGTAGCCGTGGTCTCTTCTCCACCAGGCAGCACCATTTAAAGTCTTTCTGTTTAAAGAGCACGATTCCAATCTCTTGTACAAGGGTATGCGATTTCTTTCACTAAATGCGAGAAGACTCGCCTTCCCCTGTTAGCTGCCAGCCTGGTTTGTGACTGACAGCGCCATTAATCTCTGTAAGACCAAGTCTTAAGTTCCCTGAGCCTTCCAGGCCTCGAGAGATCAGCTGGATAAGCACAGGTGTGGTTTATCTCTGCCGCTGCAGTGGGAGAAGGCAGCCTTCTGCTCCAGCACCAGCCCTGCTGGTTCCGGTGAATTATTGGGCACAGGAGGGCTCTGCAGGTGGCTTAAGGTTGCAGCGGAATTGAGAGGTCACCTGGCAAGGGACTCTACTTTCCTTCCTGGGACGAAAATGAGCTAGGACAGTGGAATTATAGCGTGTTAATTGTGTGGTGGATTAAGGTTGGTTGTTACTGGATTTGAGATACTTTACATCAGAGACCAACTGATGAAGAGAGGGAAGGGAGCGCGTTTCAGGCCCCTTTGGAGCGTCCTGTTGTGTTGACCCCTTGGGAGTGCTCCGGCTTGTACGCGTGGACGTAATTCCTGTTTGGAAATGGTGATGGGTTGCTGCCGGTGGGCCGTGCCGTGGTGCCGTGTCGCCTTGTGGCGCAGCGGAGCTGTTTCGTAATTTCACTGGAAGTTCATAAATTGTGCAGAGTCCTCGCGTCCTCATCCAAGTCTCTCAGATATGTTGGTTCAGGCTTCAGGTTATTGTGTGAATCAGTTTGGGAAGCGAGAAGGTAAAAACCTGAGAGAAAGTGATGGCTTTTTTTTTTTTTTGAGGTTTTGAAAATAATGAAGCAGAGCTTTTAAAATAAGATGTGATTTGATTCGGTTCGGGGTTCTCGCAGGACGCTAGCAGTGGTGAGATGTGGTTTTGGATCTTCACCTGGAAATCTTTTTCAGTTACATCCATTTTTTCCCCGGCTATGGCAGAATTTGTGGATTTGCTTGGTTTTTTCCTGAAGGTTGGGTAATAACAGCGTTATCAAACCCGCGTGCCCCCGTTGTGTGCCGTGCTCCCCTGCGTCCTTTCCGCCCTGCCCCAGCTGCCACCGTGCCCTGGTTTCTCCGACTGCTTTAATCTCCAGCAGCAGCCCCTGTTATTCCTGTGCCGGGCGTCTCTAAAGCGCGTCGTTAATCGTGCCAAGTCCCGTAGTAAGTTTGTGGAGTAGGCTGGTGCCAACTAGGGCAGGGTGACCAAAATCCTTTCTCTTATGACCTGGCCTGAGATCTGAGCTCCGATATGCAGAGGTGAGATGATTAGTTTAGTTATTCTTCAATATTAAGCACGAAAAATAATTTAATTGGAATATGCGGTGTGGAAAAACACAGAGGAGAGGACAGAACTGGGGAACTGAATCAATGAGTCTCCCTTAGACCCACGCTGAGGGATGTTACTTAATTTACACTGAGGATTAAATGTTGCATTCCAATATCTTACATCTGTTAAGGAGATTAAGAACTGAAAGTCTGTCTGTTAATATTTCACACCGGGGTGGGTATAAGCCAGTAAACTACCACCTCATTATCGTTGTCAGACTCCGTTTTAATGAGATTTTTATTAACGACTAATGTGACCTTTTGCTTCCCTCTTTAGTCTCTTATATCGATTTGCCGAGGAAGGCAAAGCCTCTTTTTCTGCATCTGAGCTGTTTGGAGCAATGGGAGGCCGGGCCTCGCGCTCGCCTCCGAGTCCTTCCCGTGGCCGCGGCCATGGTCCTGCTCGCTGGGGCGGAGGCGGGTGGCGCGGGGAGAATCTGTGAGGTCCCTGGGGTGCTTCCACCCGGCAGGGCTCTGCTGCTGGGGGCCCCCTGCGCCGGGGAGGAGGATGAGCAGTGAGAAGGTGGGGAGCAGCGAGGCTGAGGGTGC
>NW_009703425.1:33295-54794 GCF_000703405.1 Apaloderma vittatum | reverse complement strand
CCCGCTGGCCATACGGTTCGGTGGGGTGGAAGTTTTCAGCAGTTGGGGTTTGTATTCCAGCTTTTTCGTTGGAACCATCATCAGCTCAAAGTGACGGGACGACCCTCAGGTCCTGTTGGGTTTGCTCTGCTCACGGGCCTTTGTTCTTGTCGGCAATAACCGCTGTCCCTCTCCTCCGCAGGTGCTGCTGAGCCAGGTGCATCGGCTGCGAGCTCTGGATTTGCTGGGAAGATTTTTGGACCTGGGCCCCTGGGCAGTCAGTTTGGTGCGTGGATGCTGCGTTATCGTCTCGTAAAAGCTTAGTTTGTCTCAGCACAGGTGATAAATACAAATGGTGATTTATGGAAGGAAGATGCGGAAGATGCTCCACGCGTCTGACAAATGGCCGGTGCTTTACGTGCTCATGTGTGTGAAATGGAGCGAGCGTCCCTAAAAGAAAAGTGGTTTGTGTTCACTCAGAAGGCCCAATGGCTGTTCGTTCGCATTACAGCAAAGAGGAGTTCCTTGGGAGTAATTTAGCGTAGAACATCGTAAGGGACAGAACAGGAGGAAATATCTGGGACAAATAAGAGGATTTTTCCTGTAAAATAAATAGCAAAATAATAGCACATACGTTTATCATCTGTTCTCTCAGCTTAGTGGCTGCATCATTTTCTTCCCTTGCTTCATCTGTTCGGTCTCTGGGTTTTATAAGCTCTGAGGAGGAGGTGGCAGCTGCCTTCCGCACTTTGGAAAACGGCTGGCGCAGTGTGGGTAATAAATAAGAATTAAACAGAGGAGCAGTTTAAAAATGGAACTAGTTGTTG
Organism: Apaloderma vittatum; assembly: GCF_000703405.1. Taxonomy (NCBI): domain Eukaryota; kingdom Metazoa; phylum Chordata; class Aves; order Trogoniformes; family Trogonidae; genus Apaloderma; species Apaloderma vittatum. Next base: position 53,988 of record NW_009703425.1, on the reverse strand, counting down.
ATAAAAGTGGTGAAGACGAACCATCAGCTGCTCGTGGAGTAGCTCAGTGATGGGACTCGCAGAGATTTCACGTGTCGCGTGTCCTCCTGCGAGCGTAGTCTCTGATCCCACAACGAAGACTTAGGAAAAAGCAAGAGGCCTGTTTAATTCCCGGGGGGAAGGCTGTAATTATGGAGCTTTCGCAGTGTGTTTACTTGTGAGAGCAAACGGCCCCATCTGAGGGAGCATAACGTGTTGTGGAGCGTAACACAGCTCAGGCTGTAAGAGCTGGTGCTGGATTAACTCTGCGTCTCCGTGGTCCAAATGAGTCTGAAAATATCTGGTGACATCCAAGATGAAAGCAAGCATTAGAGGAACGCACAGGGATCCCCTCTCTACTAGAAACGGATGAAATCGTTTTCTGCCGGATTTCTCATCTGTGTTGCTCAATGTGCTGCCCCCGCGCCGAGCGCTCGGTCCTGCCGCTCACGGGGCTTTGCTCTTCTCTGCCCCGCAGGCCCTGTCTGTTGGCATCTTCCCGTACGTGCTGAAGCTTCTTCAGAGTTCAGCTCGTGAGCTGAGACCCCTCCTTGTCTTCATCTGGGCCAAAATCCTGGCGGTGGACAGCGTGAGTACTTCTGAACTTGGCTCTTTCTGCTGGGTTTCGGCAACGTGCCTTTCCCCTCACCCCGCGTTTGCTTTATCCGGTTGCTTTAGACTTGGGGCTTTTTCCTGAGGTGCTTCAAACATGTCACGTGAACATCTCACCCTTCCCGGTTCCTCCTCTGGGTCTGGGCTGGAGGTGCTCTTGGGAAGAGTCAGAAGTAATTTTCGGTGATTTTCGCTCGTAAATCCTGCTCCAAATCCAATGCCTGTGCTGATGTGTTAGAGATGGTTGGCACAGAAGTATCCCCCCCTTCAAAAGACAGGTTATTCCTGTCACGACTCGGTGATTCTGGTCTTCTCTACAATATTTTGACACGTTTTGGGGTGAGGTTTAAACACTGAGCCGTAATTTTTAAAGACGGTCTTAGCCAGAGCTGTGGTTTGTGGGGTTTTTACTAAATAATTTAGCAGGTGAGTAATTGCAGATGAATTTGTGTAGTCACAGATGTGGCTCTGGTTTGCGGGTGCAGTGAGTTGAGCAAAATTGTTAGAGTGGTGCACACAGTTAATTCCAGGTACGGTTATAAGCCGACATGAAATTGTGTGAACTGCTTGTGGAAGTTGGATCTTGCCTATTTGGGGGTTGTTTTTGTGGTATCTCTTCCATTGCAGTATGGAGAATATGATTGGATTTGTTGGAATTCTCCCCCACTGTTGATCTAGCGTTGTCAGGTTTAGTTTTATAAATATATTTTCATTAACATCCTAAGAGGATTTTGGAAAGCAAAGAAAATGAAAACTATTCATCTTGAAAGCTGCTCTTGAGCAGCTTAGGTTTGATGCATGCCCCTCCGTGGCTCACGCCTCAGCCCCCGGCTCACGGGTAATTTCCCCGCGCTCTCCTGCCGAGCCTCGCAGCCCACCTGGGCAGGAGGGGCCGGGGGCCACCGTTGGCATTGCTCCCTCATGTGCTCTCTTCTCCTGCCTCGCCCGGTTGGCGTAGGCTGTGCTTTACAGCAGAACAATGGGAAAAAAGTCTTAAATTTTTGAATTTGGGTTTCTTTCTGCTGCTTGGCTCACTGGCCCCACGGGTGGGGTGAGTGAGAAGGGAGGGGCAGGCAGCGGTTTGGGTTGGCACACCACGAAGGGAACAAATACGTTGCCATATCAGAAGCTAGAAAAATACTTCTTGTTACATACAAAATAACCGTACAGGTGTGTCCTTTCCCCTCCCCTGCTGACACAAGGCTTGGCCACGGGTTTGAAACAAATTCAGGGTTTAACAAACCCCAGCATGGCGGCGTGCAGTCGCGTGGGTTCCAGGTTCTCTGACGCTGCAGCCTGCTCTGCTTGCCCAGCCCTCGGCCTGTCAGAGGGTGAATGTATCTAAACAAACCAGGAGAACGGTTTCTGCGTGCTCCAGGATGAGTGTGCTTACGTGCCAGATGTGTCCTTAGTGACCAGGATCCTGACTGCCTTTCCTCCCCTTATGATTATGCAGATGCTCCTGTTTAGTGTTCCCTCTGGTGAGGGCTCACTGCCCAGCGTGCTCCCGCGGGGCACCCCGAGTGGTGACAGGGCTCCTCTCTTCCAGGAACTCGTGAGACCTTTGGGGCTGAGTTGCACAGCACTTTTCTTTGTGTTAAGGAGAAAGAGGAGATCTGTGCTCTGCTCCCTCCCCAGCTCTGGGAACTTTTGTATTTTGTTTGGGATCCAAACTTTCACATCAAACCCCTCCACTTGTGTTGGTCATGTTGGGTTATTATTGACAAGTGTAGCTGCTTCTTCCTTGAGGAGGAGGTGTCGTGGTGCTGCCTTTCCATGTTGCTCGCAGGAGCTGAGCGGGGAGGGTTCACGCTGCCTTTGGAGACGCTGCCTCCTCCCTCGAGCCGCGGGCACGCGGGTGGCGCCGGCAGCACAAGAGCTGCGCTGGGAGGCTGAGCAGCCTTCCCTTCGCTGGGGTCTGTTTGCCCACGTTAGAGCGAAGGGGTTGGTTTTGGTAAGGAGCAGAAAGGGTTCGCGCTGAGAAGGAGAAGGGGGAAGGCGGGCAGGCCGTGCCGCGGGCGGCATCACGCAGAAGCCGGGGAAGCCTCTCGTAGCTGCAGCCTGGCATCGGTCCAGCCCCTCTGCTCCTTGCTGTAAACAGCATCTTTACTCTCTTCAGCAGTAAAATATTCTCTTGCATCTCTGCCTTGCCATCCACTCGCCTTTCAACAATTAGTTCCCTCCTTCCCCTTCTATGTCTGATAAAAAATACATGATCCTGTCTCTGGCGTGAAGCACCCAATAGAGCCACGGGCACGGGGGAAGCTGACTGCCAAGTCAGTATTTCCTCCCTCAAATTTTCACTTTCGTAGTATGTGTTCTTTCTGTTTGACCCTAATATGTCAACCTGAAGCCGGTGTCGGTGTGTGAACAAAACCGTGGTGTACACCGTGTGCCTCACTGCTGCTACTGCCCCAGGAAAACCTGCATATTCTCCTTGCGGCTTCTCTAGGCAGAGGGGTTGCTCTGCAGCCTTTTGTTGTGTGCAGCAGGAGATGGTGCTGCGACGTGCTGCCCGTGGGCTGGGTTCATACACGTTAGCCCAAACAACACAGCAATGAGCCTCCTTGGTGTCCATGAGTTGGAATCCTCCTGTCAAAATCGAGTCCCGCCTAGGCAGAGGATTGGACAGAATGTACAGCATCAATATATGAAGAATGAATATATAAAGGATGAATGAAGAACCTGTGCCACGAGCTCGGGAGAGCCCCCGTGCCTCTGAACACGTGGCACGCTCGGCTCTTGGTAGCTCCTTGTTTGTTTTGTTTGGGTTTTTTGAATTTTTTTTCCCTCCTCACTTTTGTCTTTGGCTCTCAAAGCTCATGAAGGTTTAATGTGGGGCAGGAATATGTCAAGTTTAACTCTTTTCCTAAGGAGGCCACATTTTTAACTCCTGTTTCCATTGTGTTGGAGAGGGGCAGAGGGTTCGTAGCTTTAGACCTCACTCTTCCCCATCGGCCCTTCCCTTGCAGGAGTGCTTGGCTGTGAGCAGCTGAGCTCATGCTCTATTTTGCTTCTCAAATAAAACCAAGATTTGAGAAAAATGATTAAGACATGAAACGTTCATACGTCACCGGAGGGAAAAATATTCTTGTAGTACTCATTGTGTTTTTCCTTGTCTTATTTTTCAGTCATGCCAGGCTGACCTTGTGAAGGACAACGGCCACAAGTATTTCCTTTCGGTTCTGGCAGATCCTTATATGCCAGTAAGGACAAGTAATTTTATTTGGATTCTTCTAGTGTTTGCTCAGCTCATCCCAGCTTACCTGTTGCTGTTCTGGTGCGGTTGGTGCTAGTGCAGGGCTGTCCTGCGGCACCCGCTGCTCTGCGGGGGAGAGTCACTGCTGAGCTGGGGAGCCGGTGACCGGGGCAGTTAAAATGCTCCTGCCAGGACAGAGACAGCCAAACCAAACAAGAACTTGCAGACTCGTTCCAAGTTATCTCAGTGCAGATGACTCAGCGGTGGGAGCTGGGGGCTCCTGGGGGCTGGTGCAGAGACAGTCTGATTGGGCTGCAGCTTCCCTCGTTCCCTCTGCAAAAGGTTTTGGTGGTTTCCTGTAGGTATTTGGATACCTCCCCCAGAGCCATGTGTGCAGGTTGGTCGGGGGGGTTGTATCGGCAGCCTGACGGAGCGTCTTAGGTGTAACGAGTGGCAGGACAGGATGACAAGACAACTCCGGCTTGCTTTCCCCTCTCCTGTTCCGCTAACGTGGTACAAACTGCGCTTAGAACAATCTCATGTTTCAGAAAGCACAGGATATCATTGATCTCTGGCCTGTTTCCTAGATAACAGTTACTTGTGTGTTGTTTTAAGGCTGAACACAGGACAATGACAGCTTTTATCCTGGCTGTGATTGTTAACAACTACAACACCGGGCAGGTGAGTCCTGACATCTCCTTTGCTTTCATTCTCCCCTGCCTCCTCCTCCTGCGTCTTGCCTTTGCTTTGATAAAAGCATCCTGGCTTGCATTAAGGCACAACCCTGAACTGGAAAACTGAACCAGAAGGTTGCTTTATGTTATTTTTGTGGGGATTAAAAGAAAAATTGACCTGGAGGTGTAACTAGCACATTATGTACCGAGCACCTGGAAGTGGAGGTTAAGGACACGAGTCACTCGAGCAACGCGCTGCCGCGCCCTCTCTGAAACGCTGCCTGGGGCCTGTCGAGTGGAAATTTGATGGCTGTGATAAAGTTCTTGGGAAGGGCATGTGGAATGAGCCATAAACCTTGGGCCTCTGACAGGTGCAAGGAGTATTTCCACTGAGGGAAAAACAGGCTTTCTGTGTTACCAGAAGCATTTCCAGTGCTCAGCTATTTAACTGGCTATAGCAGCGGGTAGTTGACCTTCCCTTCGTGCTGCTCCCCAGCGGTGTTTTGTAACAAAACCAGTATACAACCAGTGAATAGTTATTTTCTCTTCATTTCCTGCCTGTTTCAGAAATAATCCTCCTTTTTGGTGATGAGGTGGTGAGCTGTCATCCAAAATGAGTTGCATTGATTTGTGTTTTAGGAAGCCTGCCTTCAAGGAAACCTGATTGCGATTTGCCTGGAGCAGTTAAACGATCCACATCCTCTCCTGCGTCAGTGGGTGGCCATTTGTTTAGGACGTATTTGGCAGAACTTTGACTCAGCCAGGTGGTGTGGTGTGAGAGACAGCGCTCACGAAAAGCTCTACAGTCTCCTCTCGGATCCAATCCCAGAGGTAAAAATCAAACTTTTTAAGTAACCACCAGTTGAATTGTCCTAGTCTTGCAGAGAGCTGCAGAAATATTTAGTAAAACCGGGGCCTTCGAGGGCTTTGCAATTGTGCCTTATTCGAAGAAAGATCTTATTGCTGCTTCTCCAAGGTGGTGCAAATCCTACAAGCCCGGCAAGAGAGGCAACCAAAGAAGTGCAGGGGGAGCTGATACAGCCCCAAAGCCCTGGAATCTTGGCCCTGGAGCTGGGAACCCCCACGAGTTTTGCTTACTTGCATATCAGAAGCTTGTTAAAAATGTGTTCCCCAAACTCCCTGTCTTTTTGTCCAAGTATGAAAACCATTCTCCTCCTGGTAGGTGTGAAAACACATCTTTAATTGAATGTGTTTTACCTTTGTGACAAACTCTCCAAGAGAGAAGCGCTTCTTGCCAGAGCCCGGCAGTGATTGACAGAGCCTGTCAGACCCCAGCGAAATTACATCGCGTGTGGGAGAAGGGAGCCTGGAGATAAACACCGTTGCCAGCGTGCGGTGATTGAAGATTAGATTCCCCTTTGCATTCGGCCTTGCTGCCCTGCATCCCCCGGCTCCTTCCTCTGGCCCAGCCTTCCCCCTGCTCCTTCCCGAGCAGTATTTGTATTTGTCGGTGGCACCGTGTCCCCACTGTTTGCAGTCTCTGCCAAGGCAAGCTGTAAGATTTACAAACCATCTGATCCCTCCGTTCTTTGTGTGACCTGGCGAGGTTTACCCTGATTTGAGCTGCTGTCTTTTCTCCTTTTCTTTTTTTTCCCATCATCTTCTACCTTTCCGTAAGCCCTTACCTGAGGACTGTAGCCCAGCACTCTTATTAAAGAGATTCACATCCCAACTGTAACTCCCTGTGTACCTTATTCCTCCTAATTAATATTCTAGGCAACGTCAACTGGAAACAGCACCCATGGGAAGTTCACCAAGTATTCTGGGAAATTAAATATACTCCTGCATCTGTGAATACTTAAAACTCTGTGCGTTGCTGAATCTGTTTGGGTTTTTGCTCTCCGTGGGCGTCCCTTTAACCCTCACTCTTCACCTGGCACTGCAGTCCAGGTTTCCAGAGATGCCGTTTGTGGGGCTGAGAAAAAAATCCCCTCTGGCAAACTTGGGGCTGGAAGCAAGAGGAAAATAATAACGACCGTTTGTGTCTCCCAGGTTCGCTGTGCCGCGGTCTTTGCGCTGGGAACGTTTGTGGGCAACTCTGCCGAACGGACCGACCACTCCACCACCATCGACCACAACGTGGCCATGATGCTGGCCCAGCTCATCAACGACGGCAGCCCCATGGTTCGGAAGGTACGGCCGTGCCCTGGAGCCGACGAGCTCTGCCTGACCAGAGCGCGCGTTGCTGGATGGGCTTCCCGATGAATGTGACTCCTTGGGAAGTTCCTGTCTCGTCGTGAAGTCTTCTAGCTTGGGTTTGTGCTGGGAAGCAATCTGTGCAAATGCCACCAGTGAACACTGCTGGGGCTGCAGGCTCGGGTGTGCGGCAGCGTTCGGGGACGCTCCTTGATCCACTTGCCCTTTCTCGAGGCAGAGATTACACCATTTCATTTGCTCTGTGATGTAAGGAGCCTCCTGACAGGAGTAATGTGGGTGAAGCGTAATATGTCGTTGTGTCCAGGTGCTGACAAGGTTGTCATTCAGATCAAAATGTTTCTGCTGGTTAAGAGAGGATCTCTGATTTAGCTCATGTATTCCATTAAACAAATGCCCAAAACGGGAGTAACAAACTCAGAGATTTATGGGAATTTTTATATCCTGTTTTTCTTTAATTTAAAGAGAAGGTGAAGACTGGGATAAGGAAGGACAGCAGTTACACTGAAGTCTTTCCGTTGTATAAAACACTGAGAATTCTTACTGGGCTCTGTTTCTACTAATGCTCTGCTCTTGATTCCTGTTTTGATTGCAATATTTTACATGACAGGATCCCAGGTTTTAAATGAAATATTAATGTGTGGCTAGAAACATGGAGCATGTGGCAGACCTAGGGGAGGAGGAGGAGAGGGAATAAGAGAGAATGTGTGGAGAGAATATGAGAGCTCTGTCTGGTAGAAAGATCTTGCTGATTTAGAAGCCTCAAGGGCGGCTGGCAGAGCGTTTCAAAGTAATTCTCCAAGTTTTGGAGAGTTCCAGTCTCTGATGCGCCATTGTACGTCAGTAGTACATTAAATATTTTTGACATTCTGGATTATTCTTGATGGGTGTACTTAGGTGTCCTAATACTTGTGTTTACTTGACTGAAACATCAACACTCTGACACTTGTCACCAGCATTGTGAGGGTTTGTTTCTGTTGTCTTGTTCACTCCTTTAATCAGTTTCAGTCAAGAGAGAGCTGCTCGTCGCAGTGTGTGCCCTGTGAGATTCACAGATCTCTCTTTTGGAGATTTGGCCCCTGCGCAGAGAACGGTGACAAAGTCAGCTCCCCGCCTCTCTTACTTGCAGTTTCCAAGTGCCTCCAAGCGGTACCTAATCCAGGGGCTGAACTTCACCTCCTCTGCCCTCCCCACCCCAGTAGCTCAGGTTCTGGAGCTGCAGCAGGAGGATGAACGGACAGAGGTTGTGCCGAGGGACGTGGCTTCGTGGTGTTGGGCTTGGTGATCATGGAGATCTCTTCCAGCCGAAGCTCTTCTGTGATTCTCTGACTGATGGTCCCTTGCAGGCCGGCAGCACCACAGGGCAGGACAAGCCCCTCCTCTGCCCTCCCCACCCCAGTAGCTCAGGTTCTGGAGCTGCAGCAGGAGGATGAACGGACAGAGGTTGTGCCGAGGGACGTGGCTTCGTGGTGTTGGGCTTGGTGATCATGGAGATCTCTTCCAGCCGAAGCTCTTCTGTGATTCTCTGACTGATGGTCCCTTGCAGGCCGGCAGCACCACAGGGCAGGACAAGCCCGCGTGGCTCAGCGCAGGATTCAGACCTCGGAGCTCTTCTTTGGCAGAGCTGAGCCGTGTCCCCGGGGGCTTCGTGTCAGCTTCTGTTTCCTTCAGCTCAGAGCAGATGCAGAGCCGGCCGTAGGGCGAGCGCTGTGCGCCGTGCGCACGTGTGCGGCACAGGGAGGGCTCAGGCTGTGCCGCGGGGGGTGAGGACACCGATCCCGGCGCTGCCCCGCGAGGAACGTGCTGGGTGCTGGTCACCAGGGCAGCGCTTTATTAGTCTGGATGGGCACCCAGTTATATCAGCAATAATGCCCGATTTGCTCTGTGTTCCCCTTTGATCTGTTGTTTGTGACCTGCGTGACCACGAAATACCTGTTTCTTCTGCTCTGTCCGTAGGAGCTGGTGGTGGCTCTAAGTCACCTGGTGGTTCAGTACGAGAGCAATTTCTGCACTGTGGCCTTGCAGTTCATGGAAGAAGAGAAGAATTACCCTCTCCCTTCCCCGGCTGCCACAGGTAGGTGTTTCCCGTTTGCAGGAGCAGGAAGTGTATAGCCTGAAAGTGCTTGGGAGCTTATATTTAAGGACCTTGCCCAAAAGAATAAAATCCCCACCGGTGGTGATTTATCAAGCAGCTACAAAGTCGAGTGACGTGGTGGGTAGCTCTGGTGCCTGTTTAGCACTGTGATGTGTTGTGCTGGAGAAACATCCTCCGCTGAGTCCCCGTCTAAACCACAGCTCCAGCTCACCAGCAAGTTGCAGAGACTGAACACCCCGTCAAATTCAAAGTCTTTCCTTTCAGATCAGGTTAGAAGTGTATTTGTCAAGGTGGTACATGGCCTTACCAGACTCCTTTGTATTGTTTTTTTTTTTTATCCCCTCAAATTATACCTGAAACTTCAGTGTCATGTTGACCTAAGGAGAAGCCACACGACAAGGAACCAGCCATACTCTTTGTGAAGCACCAGACAAGAAGCAGTGAAGAGCTTTATGCTCTGTGCCTGTGGTCCCGTCCCTTTTGATGTGTCTGCTGCTTTATGTGAGGAGTGAAAAGCCTTGGTGAAATTGTTGCCAACCGGGTATTTTCTTTAGATGTTAAGTACATTGGAAATCTTGAAGGATAATGGTGCTGTTCTAGGGGAAACTTGGAGACAAGAGCATGTGAGGTCTCTGCAATGAATAGTTTAATCTCCCCATTGTCTGAATAACTAAATCATATCAGAAAATAAGCTTCTCCCCATTTGCCCTTTTTGCTGCGGGAAGTAAACATTGCCTGCAGTTCCTATCATGCTTTTCCTTACCCAAAAGAATCCTGAAGTATTTATCCGTAGGATGCACTGGAAGCATTGCCCTGCCCCCCATAATGCAGCCTCCTCTGCAGTGAAATGCAATAGCTGGTCTGAAGCCGTGGGACTCTGTGTACGTTCAGGAAAGAAAACGATAAAATTTGGGAAATTATCCAGGTCATGGATGAAATGAGAGTTAAAACCAGGCCTGAGAGTTGGTCAGGAAACCAGAATTTTCGTAACTCTTTATAATGAGAAAATTTAGCGGATTTTTAACGAGCAGAAGCAAATGCTGCCTGCTCGATGGCCTTGGCTGTAGCAGCCTGTCCTAGCACAGTGTCTGGGCAGGGGCCCAGCACTGACCTGGAGACAAGAGCCATCCTGGGTCCCCGGGCAGTGTGCGGGCGCTGGCAAGGCTCGGCTCACCTGCTTTTACTGGATGTAACAAAATCACAGCCTGGACACGCGGTCCTTGCTGATTATGTGCACAGAGGATCCTTTGTCATACCTCCCTCTGGGTGGGCCTGACAGACAATGACTAAATTCTGTACATACTGGTAGTATTTTAGTTATGTATTTGCTGGAAAATAATCAAAAGGCTACAATTGCTTTGGTTACATCTAAAATTGCTAAATTTTGCATCCCCAGAGGGTGGGAGCTTGACACCAGTGCGAGATGGTCCGTGTACGCCGAGGCTGCGGTCCGTCAGCTCTTACGGCAACATCCGAGCAGTGACCACAGCTCGGAACCTGAACAAGTCCTTGCAGAACCTCAGCCTGAATGAAGAATGTAAGAGAGAGTTCCAAATTCTTTCTGCCTTTGGCCTCTTCCTCCTCCCCCACCTCAAGCAAGCTGGGAAGTACCGCATGTGAGACAACGTGAGCTGAAAGGAGTGCTCCAGCCCAGATTACGCAGCTGCCAGTTCCAAGGGCCTGGATGAGAAGCCCCCTCACAATTAGTTTCAATTTTCTGATCATTACTATTGATTTTTCTGACTGTTCGGGGACCAAAAAGATGTCTTCCAACTTCCTAACATACATAGATTTTTTTAACTGACTCTTTTCTGCCTCCGTGGTACTTACTCTGTATTTAAACGTGCGGTGTTTAAGAGGGGAAGTTGTGGGTTTACCTCCACCTTCACTGAGCTTTGCAGGGTTCAGAAAAGATAAAAATTGTTCTCTCACCAGCTTGTGTTCGAGCATCTGCCCGCTTTTCTTTTGGCAGCTGGAAGCTCTGTTGCGTTTTCTCCCGGGAATCTCAGCACCAGCAGCAGTGCCAGCAGCACCTTGGGCAGCCCCGAGAACGAGGAGTATATCCTGTCCTTTGAGACCATTGACAAGATGAGACGAGTCAGCTCTTACTCTTCTCTGAATTCACTAATAGGTGAGTAAAGACTCTCTGTATCTTCCTGGCAATCAGTAAATGTGCCCAGATTTCTCTAGCCATCAAAAATTGGTGAAAAGAGGATGGTGTAACTCGGAGAGGAGTCTACTCGAGTGATAGACTTGCCTTGACTGAAGAAACATTTTGCTCTACTCTGTATTTTTGGGGAGAAGTAATGGTGGTTTGGCTCTCCTGAGCTGAAAAGTTGTGGAATTGAAATTTCCTGAGCCTATGTGGCCGTTGAAAATCATGTGTTTGTTAGAAACTTGATTAATCTGTTTGCTTTTGATTGTAAGTAATGGAATTGGCTCTTCTAAAGCATGGCAGGAACGTTAGGAAATTTCTTTCTCTCCTTCTTAAGCTAGATGTTGAGTTTTCTGTTTTCCACCAGGGCACACTGATGGCTGCTTCGTGGCTTGTGCGTGTTTCACAAGAGCTTTACCCGCACAGTTGGAAAAGAATCTAGAGATGAGCTGGAGATCAGTGGGGGAGACCTAGGAAAGCAGAGAGAGCAGTTCTCCAAAGCCTCCCTCATTCCTATTCAATTGGAAGAGCTCATTTCCAGCTGGAAACGACAGAGCTTATAGAAGTGTTTAAAATTCATAACTCACACAGAATCCCATTACCTTTAGCATTTGCCTGCTGAAAGCCAGGCTTTTTTCATTTCTGCTGAAGAATCACCGTCTTCCAGGCTGCGCTCTCCTGCTCCCCAAGGAAAGAGTTTTCAAAATGCCATCAGCTCCAGCCGCCCTCAGTGTTTGCTGCGGCTGCCACACAGCCAGCCCGGGCTCAGAATAACCCCGTTCTTTAAAGTTTTAGCAATAAAATACTGCTGTACAGCTAGCAAGAGCAGGATGACTTGGAGAGGAGCTCTCCTGGGCGATAGGCTTGTATCGACTGAAGAAATGTTTTGCTCTGCTCTCCATCTGCTGGAAGAAGTAATGGGGATTTGGCCCTGCGGTAACAACTCTGCCAAATAGTTGAGAGCAGTCAAAAGGATGCTTTGGGCACGTGGGTAGACTCAAACCAAAGCAGAAATCTAGTCTGTAATAGTAAAAGTAGAAATTTTCAACCCCGGTTTGATTCTGTGGTCTGTGCTCTGCATTCCAGGGGTTGATTCCTTGACGTTCAGGGCTCTGTCCCTCCCTTGCAATTTTAGGAACGTGATGCTGGAGCGCTGCTCTGCATCAGCCCGACCACTTTGGTGATATCACGGCATCGTAGGGTGTCCGGCTTCCCAAAAACTTGAGGAAAGCTGCGTTCCTCCTTGTGCCGTTTGACCAGCAGCTTCCCAGCCGACTGGAGGCCCAACGCCCCCCGAGGCAACTCGTGCTCTGGGTGCAGGCGTGCTGTTCTCCGGCAGACCGTTCCTTGGCCAGGCAGCCCCGGTACCAGCAGAGACGCATTTCTGGCCCATGTTTCCAAGCTGGCAAGAGGCAGTTTTTGGTTAGTCAACAAAGACAGCAGTTTGGATGGCAAGCTAAGCCTTGCTGCTTCTTCCACGCAACCAGTCATTAATCTTGGTGTCCTGGAAGTTTTTAGTTTAGTTTAGTTTTAAGATAGAAGGAGAGAAGGGATTAAGATGGGAGTTTTGCATACCTTGAGGCTGATTATTCATACCCAAACTGCATGATTAAAGTCTTTGTCCTACAGAGAGTATTGCTGGAAAGATTATATTAAGGAGTGATCAAAGGAGGCAGAAAATAAATCCTGGAGTGATGAAATGCTGGGGAGTAGTTCTCTCTTCCAGCAGGAAAGGCTGGGGGCAGAAAACGTATTTGCCGTGCTACAGGATCGGTCCTGAAGAGCTGCCCCGAAGTGGCGCGTACAGCGGGAGCTTCCTGCAGCCAGAATGAGGAGAGGAGAGCTGTGGGTGGGCAGTGACCGCAGCAAACAGGGGAGCGTCAGGCCAGGTAGAGCCTCTTTGCCACCACCTTGAAAAGGTGTTTCAATGCCCAGATAGAAACCGCAACTGGTCAACCAGCGGGATTTGTAAATAGTAACTTGCCTAGCTGCAAAATACAGGGATGGGAGTGGTTTGGCGATGGAAGCCTCATGAAGAGGCCGGTCATGGCGGGCTCCTCTCCTGCTGGCTGTGACGGCCCTGGGCCAGGGGACGTACCTGCTCTGAGGGAACAACTTGTTCCTGATGAGCTGCTCCTGGTTTCTGCTGACACAGAAAAAAGCTCGTGCTCTGCCCCTTGAATCGCCGTCGGGGGTTGGAGCGTGCGGGACCCCCTTCGCACGGTCCCGTGCACGGAGCAGCTGGCTGGCTCTGTGCGAGACGCCTGATCCGCTGTTCCCCCGGGGAACAGGCCACCGCGATTGTCAGAGCAGGGTTCAGAGAGCGACTGGGATTTCGAGTGTTCTCCTCATCCGAGTAGCTCTGGCAGGAGCTTGTCTGTCACTCGCGGGGCCGCCCGTGGGGGGTGTTTGCTGCTGGGCAGGGAGCAGGCTGCGCCTCCTTTGGGATGTCGAGGCTTAAGATCACTGCAGACAGGTTTTTACGGGGGATCGGAAAGGAACCCTGTCAAAGCCTGGTGAAGGAAAAAGACTAAGTGAGAACCTCAGGGTTCATTTTTTGCATCCAGCCTGGTTCTACCCTTCGTGCACTCAGTGACCCGGCTGCAGGACCTCAGCCATTGCTGCTAAATTGAACTGAGAGTTATGCATATGCAAAGAAAATCAAAGTCGTCGGTAAAGGCAGGCAATTTATTTTCTGACATTCTTAGTGGAGAGAAATCATTTTGTAAACATAAATCTATACTGCAAGGTCCATTTAACCGGCTTTGAATCAGTCTGACTAATTACGGAGCTGTCTGCTTAGATTAACACCCCGTCCCCTTTGCTCGGCTCTTTGTTTGCATCTCATGGTTATTTTTTGCGTTCTAGCCCATTACGTGAAATCAAGCTGCTGTTCCTCCCGCCACCTCTGCTGCCTCCCATTATCCCGCTGCCTCAGCGCCTGGGTTTTCACACGGAGCCGTGTCGGGCGCGTCGCTCCGTTGAATCAGTAACGTGCGTGGGGGGAGGACGGCAGAAGAAAGGACCAGTCCTTCGAGCACCAGCTCTGAGCCCGAGATGCCTTTGTAGAAATTCCCTCTGTTCTTTTCAAAGGCTGCCGAGCGAATGAGGCATCGCACTGGCGCAGTTCTGTTTTGAATTTGTTTCTTTTCATGACGCTTAGATGTATAAAAAATGTCATTGGGTTTTTTTTTTCTTGGTGACTGCGTCATGAATGAGGTGGTTATCAGAGACTGGGAAATCTGATGGGTACCCTCTCGCTCTCCCTTTCTCTCCCTCTCCTTTTACTCTCTTTCAAGGGCTTTAAAAGAAATCGAGCCGTTCGGATTTCCCATCGGTCCTTATATAACTTCTGCTCAGGACCCCACGTGGGAGGCAGAGCTCCGAGCAGACCTCAGCTGACACGACCTGGCGAGCTGCCTCAGCGGCGGCAGCTTTTTTCCTCCCCTAGCTTGTAGCACTTTGTCTCTCTTTCTCTGTCTCGTTCTTTATCCTTCCTCCTCCCCTTTTTCTTTCCCTGGTAATAGAAGCTTCCAGGGTGAACGTGGCAACTGCAAAAATAAAACTTAAATGGGTAGAAGCTTGGAGAAAACAGACAAGCCTCGCATCACCAGGCTTAACCCTCTTCTGAGCGGAGACTGACGTTGATGTTTTCTTTGTTTCAAACACGGGCACAAGAGCTTCTGAAACAGACAGTGGCTTTTGCTGTTGTGACCGAAGCCAACACCTGGACTTGGATCTGTTCTGTGCCTGTTCTGCTCAGCTCTCGCGCCGCGCTCGCACATTCCTTCCTTCTGCTCGCGTTGGGCTCTGCCCGTATCTGGCATAAACCGAATGGGACAGATCGGTGCCCTTTGACTCCGCGGTACCTTGACAGCTGTCGTTGCTTTCTCAGATTATCAACTTCTCCGTTTCTCCCAGGTGAATTTAGCGTTGTCATATCTTTGGGGGCCCCTGCCTTGGCGAGCTGAGGTCTGGCTGGAGGAGCCCGTTGTACGGGTGGTCCCCGGCAAAGGGGCAGCTCTGCCCATGTGGTGCCCTCGCAAACATCGGGGAGATTTCTGCACGAAATCTGTCCACGGGGAACTTGTCTGGGAGAAGAAAGATTCCCTTGGCTGGCACGGGCAGGCACGGGAAGTGGAACCTGCAACTGCTGGAGCTTGTTCCTGCCAAGTGCTTGAGCCTCTTCGGGCAGTTTGAGCAGCCGTGCGAGGTGAGGAGCTGCTTGTCAACCTGCAAGGCTCCCTCTTTCTTCTCAACTCAACACTTTATATTTAGGTGCCCCCAGAAACATGGCAGGAAGTGCAGCAACAGCCTGATCTGTCATTTACCATTGATTGTGACTCATCTGACAACCCTGCTTTAGTTCCATTTTGTGTTAGTGCAACCACTTGAATATCGTCCAAATGACCCCGCTCCCAAGTGAGGGTGTTACGGCTATTAGGCCTTGTGAGGGTTGGAAGAAAGAATAACAAGTTAAAGGCTCGCCTAAAAGCAGCAAAATAAAACGTTCACAGGATTGTGTCAGTTGTTGCCAATGCTTATTAATTTGATTTGTGCTTTGAATCTGTCGGTCCCTTCTGCCGAAATACCACTCGGCAGATATTCTCATTAAATCAAACAGGCCGTTGAGGAATTGATGCAAATGTCAGTGGGAAGGACTGAGCTGGACTCGCTGCTTCCCAAGGGGGCACGGCCTAGAGCTGCATTTTTAACCTTCAGGTGCTCAGTAAACTTGTAGAATATAGAAACGCCTGAACACCCAAGCTGAGTATTCATGCTTAAAACAGCAATAAAAATAACCATAAAAATATATGCCAGTAAGTATGGATTTGTACCATTCGGTATGTTGGCTCGGGAAATCCAAGGACAGTGTCCATTAGGCCTTTTTCAGATTATTTGCTTCAGGAACGTAGAAAACTAGTGGTTTGGCTGAAGTTTATTTAGGTAGTCCTTCATTTATTTTGCTTTCTCCCACTTTAATTCTCCAAGCCCTGACAGAGTTCACAAAGACAGGCGAAACGGAGACAGGATGCCCGCGTAGGGTGTCTGCGAGCTCTTCGCTTGATGTTTTCATCGACACTGTGGTGATGTTTGGAGTTCTAATGAGTTTTCTCACATGAGATCAAAGAGTTTGAGCTGATGGATTGTCATGTGCTGCGAGGCTTTGGTTTTTGTTTTGTTTTTATTTATTATTATTATTATTTTAGGTGTGAGTTTCAACAGTGTTTATACCCAGATTTGGAGAGTGCTCCTTCACCTCGCTGCTGACCCCTATCCCGATGTCTCCGACTTGGCCATGAAGGTTCTCAACAGCATTGCCTACAAGGTATGCCTTTCCGTGCTCGGGTGCCTCCCTGAGGTTTCTGTACGTTAATTTTTTTCACGCTTAGGCAAAGTGTAGGCAGACTGAACCGAATAGGTCCGCTGGAGGGCTCTGCCTAGTTCGGTCTGGATCTGTTGCAGAAGGAGCTTTTAATGTTTCAAGACGATAAACCCTCTTGATCAGGTAAAATAAGTGAACGGGGGAGGGCCTGGGATTGTCTGAGGATATAAATCAGGTGCAGACCTAGACAGTAGGTCCTGTTTAGAAGTCTACTTATCTAGATCAGTCCCTGGGAGAAACCTTAAATATACTTCATTAAATTATCCGTTTGCAAACCGATTTAGATTATGCAAGTGGGACTGGCCTGCAGACTGAAGCCACAACGGCTCTCCAACCCAGGTGAACTAGTACATGTGAGTCAGCATGCAGACACCCCGCCGGCACTCCCCCCCCAACCCAGGCCTAAACCACCATCCTCATCACATTTCATCCTCCGAGGGTGCCAAGGTGTCCCTGGGGGCGGCCGATTCGGCACTGCCAGCCTGGGGGTTGGAGGAGCACCCTTGCCTTCCGCCCGGCCGAAGCACCAGGCCACCCCGGAACATCTTCTCACCAGCTGCCTTCCTCGATCGGCCCCGCGGCGGGCTCGCAAGGCTGTCGGAGCGCAGCCCTCCCCACGTGCTTCCTAGTTGCTCCAGCATCGAGCCCATGAGCCATTGCAATGCGAGAGGACGTCTCTTACTGAGGATTTCCAGGGAATCGTCCCGAATCTTCAGACTTAGGCTCCTGAGCTCAAGTTGCAGTAAGAGATGCCGGCATTGTGCACGACCATTGTGATGCCTTCGAGGTTTCTTGCTTTGAAATCTGATTTCTATTGAGAAAATAGTTACGTGTTTGAACTCTTTTGTTTGTTTTAAGTATACGTGTCGGTGAGCGGTGCAGGCTGGGGTTTGGGGCAGGGAATTATTTTGACAGTGGGAGCAGCGAGGCCAGCCCCTTGGCTCACGGGACGGGTGTACAACAAATTCCTGTCAGGCTGGAGAGGCCGAACTAAGGTGAATAAGGAAAGGAAAAGGTGAAAGATTTGCCCTTCCCTGTTCTAGATCCACGAAGCTCTTTCCGTTTTGCATTTTGGAAGGCTCTTTGCGAAACGAAACGTTACTCCTGCTGTCGGATTAAAAAGGATATAAAGAGAAAACAGACCTGCTTTTCCTACCTTAGCTATTTTTGCAGGATTTGCTCCCTTGTGTCAGTCTTACCGCAGCCGCGGCCGTGCCCGGCAGGTGTCTGCCCCAGCGCTGCTGCAGCCTGCCCAGCCAGCAGGAGTTGTGGTCGCTGTGCTGTGACACCCGTAGGGAATGGTACCACTGGGTTGGTAAATTCTGTGTGGATCCAGACCAGTTTGGAGCTAAGCATCTCGGTCTGAAGTCCAAAAGCTCCAGCCGGTGGCTGGGTGTCACCTCCTGCTCTGCTTCTCCAGCAGCTGCTGTCCCTGACTTTCAAAGGCAACGGCTTCTCAAATGAGCTTGCAAAGCAATACAGGAAGCGTTCCCATTTACACAGATTTTTATCTGGGGATGCTTCAGTGAACAAAACTTTTTTGTTCTTCTTTGCCTTAGCAGTAAGATCCATAAGGGAGGTTTTTAAATACATGATTCGCCCAGCGGTTTGGGCAGCTGTGGCCATGGTGGGCTCGCTGCTGGGCACTCTGGTCCTTGCTTTTGCCAGGACTGCCTGGCTTAGGTGGCTTCTAAAAGGCTTTTTTTCATTAAAAAAACCCACAGCAACCCACAAACCAACGAACAAAGTATTAACAGCCCACCAAAATGGAACTTGAGGCTTCAGATCCTGTGTTATGATCTGGCCTTTATTCATTTCGTTGTGGACAAAGCTCCCGCTGCGAGCAGGGCTGCCAGGGTTTGCAGCCGGAGCTCCACGGCTCTGCTGGTGCGAGCTCAGACAATTATGGGAGTTGTCTGGTGTGTAATGCAAATCAGTAACAATTAAATTTTCACTCACTGTATCCTGAGATCCTTCCTCGGTGCTAACGGAGCTTTGTTGGACGTAAAAGGGAGCAGCTCGGTGCCACCCACGGGCGCTTTGGTCCTCCCGAGAGTGCGCAAACAACGCACTTTCCATTTTGTCATTTGAATTTCATCGCTGAATAAAAACAAAAGTTGATTTTCTTGCTCTAACAAAAACACCGCTTCAGGTGAAGCAGAGCACTTGAGTGTTCTAGGGATTTAATCCTTTTGTTCTCATTAATACAAAATTCAGGGAACGAGAGGCTTCATTTTGGAGCTCGGACAGATGAAGTTGCCTTTTATTGACAGAGCTGAACAAAAGGCTGCGATCTCTTCGACATCGCCTCTTGCTGTCGGGCTGCTTAGCTGAGAGACCGCAGCAAACCAGCCTTGGGCTCGTGCTTCTGGAGGGTTTCGCTGAGCTGCACCTTCCTTTTCGGTGAACTAAATATTTAGCCTCAAAGCGCCAAGCTCTGTGCTTTAAGCCCTTATGATTTTTAAATGCATTTTGTGCCGGGCGGGCGTTACTCCTGGGACTCGGTTGCCCTGACGGATGATCAGACGACGCACAGAGGGCTCCGAGAGCTTCGGAGAAGTCGCTATTGCTGCGGTTTTTAATCCCCTCCAGTGAAACACGGGGCCAGCACTGTCAGTTTTGTGACCGTGCAAAAGTTCAGACGATGAGCCTGCGTTTGTGACGTGGGTATTTGCAAGGTGCTGTGAAAATTTAAAGCAGGATTTGTGTTTTGCGATGAGACCAGCTCTGTGCAGCCATGAATTCAGCTCTCCATCTCCAGGAGAGCTCCGCTGCTCTCTGAGCAGGCGCACGTCTTGCCGAGCAGCCGGTGAGTAGGTTGCCCAGACGTGCCTGCTTCCGCCGCCTTGTTCCAGGGGCTGATTGCGCGGCGCTAATTCTCCCACAGATGGCAGCCTGGTGTGATTGATAGTTATGGTGCGGGTTGGAATGACACAACTCTCGTTCCCAGCCCGATCCTTTAAAATAAATCCCAAACTGGGCTTGTTGCGTGGACCAAAACAAACAAAAAAGACCCTGTAATCGGTGCTGGCCTTCCAAGGCTTTTTGAAATCACAGTTCATTAAAGAAGGTTTGCTTCCTCCCAGGTTGTGTCATCCAGCTGTTTCTGATGGAAGGCTGAGGGCTGAGTTATCCCAGGAGTTATTCCTCCACGACATCACACCTTGGTGCAGGCTTTTCTGTGCTTGAGCAAGTAATTCTGACAGTGTGCTCTTTTTTTTTAATTTTATTTCTTAACCTGGAGTCAATTTGCAAAGTTATGAATTACCATCTCCCCTCCTGAAAAGAGCTGATTTGAGTGGCAGAGGAGCAAATCCCTGCTGCCTGCAGCAAAACCCAGTCACAGCACTGAGCTGTGCCCCTCGCTGCCTTCGGAAAAGAAGCTACTTTTTGATTTTCCTCAGGAAAAGCTTCTCTCTCGGTTCCCCTTCAGCGTGGTGGTGTTAGCTGCCCTTGGTACTCTGCCGTGAGACAAGGTGACCTGGCCCATTTCAGTGAGAGAGACCTGGCTACGAGAATCTTAAAACTGAGTCTTCTGTGACCTAATTAAAATTAGTTACGAACGACAACATGTCAGTAGTTGCCAAACGGTTTCTACTTCCTCTCCACTCTCCTGGCATGGTTGTCAGCCCCAGCCCCGCGTAGCCAGATCTGCTCAGCCGAGCCCCTGCTGGACCCTGAGCAGCAGAGAGATGGGTGCCCTGGAGGACCTCTCCTGCCCCCTCATGAAAAAGAGGAAAAAAACCCAAGAGCCTCGCTCAGCTCCTGTGCCGCGGGATGTGGCTCTTCGTCGTGTTGGAAGAGACGATGAAAGTCCTCTTGTCTGCAGGACAGCCGTGTTTGTCCCTCCAGACTTTTGATGCCAGTCGGGGCCTTCCTTTAAAAGTGATTTCAGCACGTGAGAGACTCCAGGGGTTTCACAGCAGGCAGGGCAGTGTGGAAGGGGAGGAAAGGAGTCCGTAAGCGATGGAAATCTTCTCCCTTTCTGAAGGGGAGGCTCGTTGGCACGGCGTGAGCTGCGTGCCCGGCCCGGAGGAACGCGAGGCGGTGATGGGGACTGTCCCTTTGGGATCTTCCCCAGGAGAAGCGACGAGTTTCTCAGGCTTGTTCAGAAAGAGGTCTCTCCTAGCTGGCGGCTGGGTGCCAGCGTAGCCTTTCACGGGAGAACTGGCTGGGTTTTGAGAGCTTGGAACAGCCCAACCGCGTAAAGCTTTGCCCCAAGCCTGGAGGTGCTGCTGCCGGACCGGGCTCCTCTAACGAGCTCAGCCCTCGTTAGGGGAGATGAGCAGTGACAGAGGCGGTTTCAGGCAGGTGCCAGATTTATGAGGAGAGTTCTGACTCAGACCTGAAGTCAGGGGCAGAACGTGAGCGTGAGTTAT
>NW_009703425.1:30612-33264 GCF_000703405.1 Apaloderma vittatum | reverse complement strand
GCAGTTCTCCAGCGCGGGGCGGGAGGGAAGGGCTGGTCGCTGAAGGGGCGGCTTGTCCCGAAGCGCTGGTGCGAGTTGTGGGCTCCATCTGGTTTAGGGAAAAGGCTCCAACTGGTTTAGGGAAAAGGCTCATGCGTTAGTGAAAGCCACTTCCCTGTCAGTAACAGCAGGGTACTTTCTGGTAAGTGTTTTCTGACTGAAAATGTAGTAAGATCATGGTATGTGCTGGGAACTGCACTGGAGCTTTTTCTCATGTACATTTTGAAGCACCCCCTGCACTGATCGAGAGCTTAACTTCATTTAACCCCAGGTGTGCAATCGCGTTTGTTGAGAAACGACTGCGGCCGGAGTTTTGCCGTCTCGGCTGTTCAGGACTCTGCTGTGTTTTCTCTCCAGGCGACGGTGAACGCGCGCCCGCAGCGCATCCTCGACACCTCCTCGCTGACTCAGTCGGCCCCCGCCAGCCCCACCAACAAGGGCATGCACATCCACCAGGTCGGGTAAGCGCCGGCACTGCCTCCCAGCGCTCTCGCCCTCGCGGGTTCGGGTGCTCCCTGCCAGGCGCCGCGCGAGCGGCCGAACCCCTTCCCTGCGCCTGAGTCAACGTGCTGGGGCCGCAGTCGCTCCTTATTTTAGCACGGGTAAGGTCTCGAGAAACAAAAGTGTCTGGTAAAAGGTGGGGAGTTTCTTCCTGTTACTCTTTTTTAGGAGTAACAAGCCACGCTGATTAGCTGAAGATTAATTGCAAAGAGGGGCTGACTGTGCGCTCCAGCCTGAGCTGCGTGGTGTCCCAGCTTCTCACTGAAGCCTGATCTGTGTTTCCTTCCCTTTGAGCTGATAAAAGCCCGGCTTATCTGGTGATCAGCAAGCGATGCCTAAACTGCAGGGAAATAGAGATAATGGTGTGAGCGAAGCTGGGATTTGGAAATTTGATCATTTCCCAAAATTTCCCTGCTCTCTCCAGGGGAAAGGCAGCGCTTTAGGTGCAGCAGTCCCATCGTGAGTGTGGCACAGTAAGATTCACAGTTGGAACAGGGGGCCCAGAACTGCACAGCGGTGGTTTTTTTGTGTTTTCCAATAGGATAATGTAACTGTGCAATGAGATAAATCTCACTTCATGCATAAATTAAAATGTTTTTCTGTGGGCTCACGGGGCCTCCAGGCTTGCCTGGCCGCTGTACCTTAGCTCGGGCAGCGCCACCTCTCACTGTGGGACCTGCAGGTTCCCCGGATGTTCATTTTCTTACTCTTGGTCTGGAGTCGGTGCAATCAAGGTTCACTCTTGTTTCGGAGCTTGTGTGTCTTTGGGGCAGGGGTGTGGGAGTTGTGTTGTTTTGGTTTTGTAGAGGAAGCACAGCAGCGAAGTATAAACCTTACAAGAAAGAAATGAAGTGAAAGTAACGTAAATCATGTGTCCAGTGATACCTAAATCCTTTCCTTGTTTTTTGGTCTTTAGAGGGTCACCTCCAACCACTAGCACAAGCAGCTCCAGCCTGACAAACGATGTGACAAAGCAGCCGGTGAGCCGGGACATCGCCTCTGTACGACCTGCCAACGTGGGCAACGTGGGGGTCCAGTACACCCCCCACTCCCACCAGTTCCCCAGGACGAGGAAGATGTTTGACAAAGGGCCGGAGCAGGTAAAGAGCCTTCCCTTCCACATCTGCTCCCCTTGGCTCTGTCACCCACCTTGTTCTTTGTGGTTTATTTCTACACGTTTCTTGTTTTCTTCTCGCTGCTGTTGTCTCCATATTGGCTTCCTCTAACTAGTAAAATAAAAATCGATTAATTTCTTTTCCTTCAGGGTAAATTTTATTTTATAGCTTTTGATACGGCATCATTCACTTCTGCTCCTAAGCAGTGTTTAATCAGAGCTGATTGCTTATTCTTTCATAAACATTTGTCTGCCTGAGTGATAACGCAGAATCACATCGTGACCCTTAGATGCTTTTTCTCCAACCTCAGCAGAGCAGGGACCAAGGAGGAGAAAGGAGAGATGCCTTTTCCTTTAACATTCAGACTGGCGTTCCTCTCAAGAAACCGATAGGTGCTTCTGCACCAGAATATCCACCTCCTTGCCGGTGGTTCTGACCCTCTCCACGCTCAGCAGCCCTCTCCTCTTTGGTGTGAGCCCAGGCTATTGCTGGGAAGACCAGAGTTTGTTGTGAGTCGTGCTGCCGGAGGAGAGCTGCGGGGTGGAGGGCTGGGAGGACCTCAGCCACTCCTCTTCTCAGCGTGCAAGCCAGCAAGGGTTTTGCGTACGTTTTAGCATCCTCAAGATAATAGTCAGGTACTGGGCATTTTTCTACGTGCGGAAGCAGGCAGGACAGCTGTGGGGCCAAACAGAGCAATCAGTCGGATTTTAGCACGCACGAGGGATTCCGAGTGTCACCTTCAGATGAGTCGTGTCAGGCGGATACCGCTGAGTCCAGGCACGCCTGGGACATGCTTGTGGCCATCACTTGAAGACAGACTGCATTTACCCATGGCCAGGCTTCGTTAGGGTTCAGCCGCCTGGCAGTGGGTTTGTATCTGCCCTTCCCTCTGCTTCAGCACCTCCAGGGTTTCTCCGGCGCTGGCTCTGGGTGGGAGGAAGCTGAGAAGGCAGCGGGGATGCGCAGCTGCACGCAGGGCGAGGGAGGGTGGCTGCTG
>NW_009703425.1:22241-30581 GCF_000703405.1 Apaloderma vittatum | reverse complement strand
TCCGCCCGGGTGCAAGGGAAGGGTTCCCCAGCCCAGGCTGCGCGGGGGGGTGTCTGCTCCGCGGGACAAGGGGTGGGCCCAGCTCTCGGATGTTCTGACTGCTGGGAATAACTGCTCTGGACTCCCATGGGCGTTTCTGCCTTCCGTTAATGAGTGATCTCAGAGAAGCTCTCGGAGGTGGAGAGTCAGTTTCTCTGTGTGATTACAAGAAAAAAAACTGTCGAAGCGTTGGCAGGAACAGCCTCACTTCTCATGGGGAGGGCAGCACTAGCCCAGATCATATTTCTGGACAAAAGGGATGAAATCTGAACGGAGCAGTTTTCCATTTTTTTTTTGGATATCTCTTCTGCATACTCAGGGCATGTGTGCCCTTGATCTGAAGCTGGGTCTGGCTGTGCTTTATCCTGAATCATCTTTGCTGCTCCACTGTTTCTCGTGCCAGATGCTTGGGAGAACTCATCCGTGTCATTTCAGTGACACACTGATGCTTCAGCCCTGACTCATACGGTAGCTCAGTTGTGTCTTTTGCCGTGCAGATGAGTTTTTGCGTTTCCAAAGAGTTAATGTAACGATGGTGATCTCAAAGCTAGATGTGAAAATTTGGTATCCTTGGCGATGCGGTTGAGCTTTTTTCCGCCCGGTGATGTGCTGAAGGCAGTCTGGGCGTCACCCCGTGAGCGCCTTGCCCACGTGGACGGGAGGGACGCGGGTTAACGTCCTGTTCTCTCTCTGCACAGACTACTGACGATGCCGACGACACCGTTGGACACAAAAGTTTCATTTCGGCCACGGTGCAGACGGGGTTTTGTGACTGGAGCGCCAAGTATTTTGCTCAGCCGGTGATGAAGGTAGGACTCGGTTGGCTCTGCGTGCTGAGTCGCGGCACTGCAGCTCCTGCAAGGTGCTGCTCTCCTGAGCCTGGACTCATGGCCTTCGCTCTTCTTTTTGCCTCCCTTTTCCTTCAGTCTGGGGAGGGCAGGGACCCACTTGCATCGGGCTGCTCTCGGGAGCTGCGGGAGCGCTCTGCTTGTAAACCAAGAGGGCAGAAGGCATCAGAGGGAGCGGGAGAGTTTGGGACAGACGGGACAGCGGCGTTTCGCCTTTTTCAGAACAAAAGCCCGTGGAGCACGTTCAAGAGGGAATGTGGAAATGGGGAGAGGTTCTGCAGTTGCAGTTTTTGCATTTTTAAGTGTTACGCTTGTCTATATATTGAAAATTGCATTATAGCGAAAATTAATTGATTTCTTTATATGAATAAATAGAGTAAGGAAGGTGCTTTATTCCAGAAAGGACTGCAAGAGGCTGGAGAACAGAGATGCTGTTTTCTTTCTGACGTTCCAGCTGCATTTACTGGCTGTGGTGATGCTGAAATAAGCAGAAAATGGTGAAAACTGCTGCCCTGGGTTAAGGCATCGTCATCCCAGGGGCAGCCGAACATAGCCCCGCTTGAAGTTAGGCTTGACTTGTGCTCGAGCTGTCCTTCAGTGTAAGAAAGAGAAGCTGATGGTGATGGGTGTCCCCCTAAACGCCTGGGGGAAACTTGGGACGCACCATTGCTGGTTTTTACAGTTGGGTGTTTTGGGGTTCTTTTTCTTTAAAAAAAAGTGCAGTTATGGCAAAGACTGAGGGTGGTAATGACAGATCTCCAGTGAGATGTTTTTGGAAGTGAGCGAGCTGTCCTTCAGTGTAAGAAAGAGAAGCTGATGGTGATGGGTGTCCCCCTAAACGCCTGGGGGAAACTTGGGACGCACCATTGCTGGTTTTTACAGTTGGGTGTTTTGGGGTTCTTTTTCTTTAAAAAAAAGTGCAGTTATGGCAAAGACTGAGGGTGGTAATGACAGATCTCCAGTGAGATGTTTTTGGAAGCGAGCATTGTTCTGGTAATTAAGTTGGCTTTCAGAAGGGAGCGATACGCAGAAGCCTTGTTCTAGGGAAATGACAAAGCAGAGCTCTCGAGGTGGGCAAGGATCGACAGTGCCTGGAAAGAGAAACTGTGAAATTCCCAGAATCTTTTAGCCAAAGATCAGCATTCAAGTTTAGGTATGAAATCAAAACAAGCAGTAAATCACACCTTTTTATAAGCAAACACGGGAAGGTGAAGTACCTTGGGAGCCAAGCAGCACAAACTGTAACAGAACTTTCAGCTTAATTTCTTGGAGATATTGCAATTTCTGTGAATAAGAACGTGCAGTCCGTGTCAGTGCTGTTACCTGAGTGACTCCACAACAGATGTTTGTGTCCAACCGTGGGTACTTAAATCTTAATAATGAAGAAATTGTACATTTTGTGTGCTGTCTCGTCCAAGAACTGCCACTGAGCCATCCGTCACTGCTCCTTCTCTTCAGGCGTGTTAAATCGTGTGGTGACGAGGTGAGGTAATTGCCCCCAAGATTAAGGATATCAGAAAAGTCGTTACATGGCAGCCAGTGTCTGCGTAGCTTTGATTTCTTTAGAGAACCACCGGGAGGAAAGGCTGGGTGGTGAAGTGATTGCCTGACACTTCCTCAGCTGCTGGTGAAATTAACTTTCTTCTGATGTCATTAGCAGAATAATTCATTAGGACATACATCTGGCCTGTGGGGCTCCGTTGCTCGGTCAAGCTTTAAGCCAGGATTTTCTCTCATCAAGATGAGTTTCAGTGTCTTGATTCAAGTCCAAAAGATGGTACAAGAGGAGGAGGCTATTGTTCCGTCTCTTAGTTCTTATTAAAAACATTTGTCTGCTTTTTAAGAAAAGCTCTTCCCAGTGAAGAAGGGCATCTTTATTAATAAAATAAATCACAGTAGACAGCCAGTCAGAGGCAGGGTCGGTGGGTAGACGGGGCGCTCGGTGTTGTGTGGTGTGGGTTTGCTACTTCATGTGCACCAAACAGAGGAAATAAAAACCGTGGAGCGTTCCTGTGTTCATTTACAGAAGCTGTGGGAGGGAGTCATGGAAATTGAGGGCTCCGCTGCACCCCGGGCAGTCGGGGAGCGCTCGGTGTGTCCCCACGAGAAGGCAGGAGCTGCACCCCGAGCTCCCCCTGCGCCGCGCTCGGGCTCCGGCTCTGGTGGGCGTAGCAGGAGCAGCAGCGTGTGTTGTGGTTTGCCAGGTGGTTTGGTTTGGGAATACTCGCGGGTGGGGGCTGAGTGCTCTGAGCGTGGGCTGTCCTCAGCAGCGACGGTTCAGGCAAAGTTTGAACAAAACAAAAATCTGTGTTTTCTAGTAGAGTCAGGAGGAGAATTGATTTCCCTATGACTTCTGTAAAGCAGCGTTAAAAGGCCAAGGAGAGGGTTTCTGCGGGAAGCCTTGTGTGTTACCTGGTCCTAGCAGGGAATTCCGTGTCACCTGGACATTAGAGGGGGGGTGAGTGTGCCGGGGACACGACAAAGTCCCTCCACGAGAGCCCTCGCTTGCTGCTTGTGTAACCGGGCAGGACTGGGCATGGGCTGAGTTTCTGTGGAGCTTCCCCAGAATCGCTGTTCCTGCAGGAACGAGGGACACGCAGCCCTGGCGGGTGGCTGCTCTCTTTTGGGAACTTCAGCCTCATCAGAAAGGCAAAGAGTGAAGTCTACCGAGTGCTGATGGAAAAAGATGACATGGATGTTTAATTCCAGCACTTCATTTGGAGATGCTGCCTACCATCATAAACAGGGAAAGACAACTAGTCCTGTAATGAATAAACATAAAATGACTGTGAGTGCATCTTTAGTCATATTTAATTTATGAATTTAGTTTTGCTTCACAGACCTTGCTCTGAGAACGCTTTCACTGGAGAGATTGCAGGATTAATTTCCAGCGTAAATCACTGGCTCAGTTTCAAGCCATCATACCGAATTTGATTTATCGATTACCTAATCAAATAAACGGAGAAAGAAAATACCGCATTGTGAGTTCTCAGCGTGCCAGGAAAAACAGATACGTACCCTAGCTCTGATCTCTGCAAAAGTCTTTCCTCTTCCTGAAAACTCGGGTGGCGAGAGGCTGTTCTAACCACAGGCGGTCTTGGACCGAGCGGCACAGGAAAGCCTCGCTGCCAGCTGTCAGGAAGCCCTGAGTCAAGGAGAGCGGAGCCAGCATCTGTTCTTTCCAGGGCTGGCAGAACATGCAGGCAGGAGCTGGTGAGGCTCCTGGAAGGTGAGAATTACATAAGAAATCCTTCCCGATCAATCCCCGCCTTCGCTTCAGCACTGTGCCTTGGCCCTCGCTCAAAGCCCTGGTGCAGGAGCGAGCCTCCCGCGCCATCGCTGCGGCGCCGTTCGCCAGGGAGAAGCTGTGTTTACTACCGGAGCCGTCTGCTGAGCCTCCCCTGCTCCCCTCCCTTCCAGGCAGGGAGGGGGAGACAAAGCGTTGAAGAAGACAAACTTTGTTGGCTTTCGAATGCCACGGCTTGGTGGGAGGTTTCAGAGTCGTAATTGGTTTCTGTCTGGGTGGAAGCTCGGAGGCGTCGGGAAGTGGTGATCCTCATCGTGGAGCACTGCTTGTGGCTCCCACGTAGTCCCGGGAGCTCTGCTCGGAGCAGAGCAACAGCAACTAAATGACTTTCTGGTGCTTAAACGGGAGCTGGCTGGAAGGGAGACAAAGCCAGGAGTGCTCAGCCTAACTGGGTGGGGGAGCAGATAACGCTGGGACTGGCGAGACCCAGAGTCAGGATCAGAAGTGGAGCCGCCTCGAGGGAGTATCTGGAGCTCGGCGAGGGTATTTTGGGCATTTTCAGCTGGGATCCCAGCTGGACCTGGGGGAAGCAATTGGACACACACGGTTCCTGGCGGAAGCATCTTCACAGGAGCCTCCGTACCAGTTCCAAGGTGATGACATCCCCGTCTGCAGCGCCTTTGGCACAGAGAATGCGCTTGGTTGAGTCAACTGTACCAGAGCCAAGGCTTTAACACATGCCCTCAGCGTTCTGCTCCGGCGAGGAGCTGATCGCATCATCAAGTGATGTGCGGGTGTGACCCCTTCACAGCGTAGCAATCCCCCGGGACTGCCCTTCGCTCACATCCTCCGAGGATGAAGAGGAGGACGGAGGCAGCAGACCAAGACTTGTGGAGGCAGAGGCCGCCCTAGGGCATGAGGGAGTTGCAGGTGCTGCGGGAAGGCGCCCGGGCACCAGCAGCAGGACGGGGCAGGTGAAGACATCGGCCGTTCCGATCCGGGGCTCTCGCTGCATTCATCGCGCACGTCTTCACTTGTGTTTCTGGAGGGATCTCAGGTGGGGGGAGCTTCGGGTTATTACCCATTGGACCTTTGGCGGTTTATTGTCTCCAAAGTAATCGATACCCGCAGTCTCACCTTAACAAGTGGTCCCGGAGATTTCTCACGAGCCAGCCTGCCAGAACTTGTCATCCCGCAGGGACCAGCTCCAGGTGGTGCTGCCTGTGCTTCTGTTTGGTCTCTTGCTCAGTCTCTCAGGTGGGGGGAGCTTCGGGTTATTACCCATTGGACCTTTGGCGGTTTATTGTCTCCAAAGTAATCGATACCCGCAGTCTCACCTTAACAAGTGGTCCCGGAGATTTCTCACGAGCCAGCCTGCCAGAACTTGTCATCCCGCAGGGACCAGCTCCAGGTGGTGCTGCCTGTGCTTCTGTTTGGTCTCTTGCTCAGTCCCTTTCACAGCTGCTCCTCCGCTCGCAGAGGCGCTTTGCAGGATGCCCCCGGCGAGCGGGGGTTTGGCCGGGCCACCAAGCCCCGTTCCCCGCTGCCCAGCCGCGGCCAGAAGCTGTCTCAGCCACCTTGGGAGGACGGGCAGTCACCGAGGGGCACGGGTGGAGGGTGTTTGGTCTCGATGAGCTTGGCGTGACTGGCCTGGCCTGCGGCGTGCCTCTCTGCAGCGCCTGCCCTCTGCCTTCCTCTCCTGAAGAGCGTTTCATCCTGCAGTCGCTGGGAGGGCACGAGCTCCCAGATGTTGTGTGCCAGGCTTCTCGTGCCGCCTGCGGGCTGCTGCGGCACCTGGGGACCCTACCCCGAGAGATCTCCTGGTTGGAGGAATCTTACTGATACCAGATGATAAAAACAACTGCCTGCTCAGCCTCCCTGGAAGACCAAAGTTCTTTTTCTTCAGACCTGAAAAGCCCGGCAACTCCTTTAATCCGATATTCTTCATCTGCTGGGACGGAGAGTGCTTTGCCCAACGGCATAACTGCATATTTCTTAGTCCTAAGGCGCGAATGCCGCGAGGTGCCTGTGGGAGAATTTACCAGTCTGCTCATTCCCTTCTCTTCCCCTTGGCCTTTTAGGTCTTACTTTAATTTATTCCCAGAGAAGCTGGGTTTTTATTAAGGTGTAGCTGTAATCTCTCCGCTCTGAAATCTCCTTTGATGTTTTATCTTAGGTTTGTTTATTGCTTTACATTATTGGTCATTTGTCATTGCCTTTCTCATAGATGTTGTATTCGTGAAAAATGGAAATAGTAGCGTTGTGGGGAGGAGGGACGTTAAAGGGTTGGTTTCTTTTTTTTCTTTATTTTAAAGAAGCAGAAATTCAGCTCAGTGATAGTTGCTTTCCAAAGTATAGCACATTTTGAAGACAGTATATATAATAGTGAGAGGTGATTTCAGCACTTCCTTATTGAGGAAAAGGAGTGTGTGTTTGTGGGGAGTGGGGAAGGAGCGAAAGGACTTTGTCTCTTGTGTCTCCCTTGTCCAAGAGGCTCCTTTTGGAAGAACCATCATCAAAAGAAGCCAGATTAGAGCCCTGTAGCTCAGCCCCGTAGCTGTTGTTTCTGGAGCAGCGGTGCTACCAGTCTTGGGCACTTCCATAAGCATTAAATAAAGGACCCGTCATGCGCAACTCCCGCAGTGGTTTCGGGGGTGAGATCCTGTGGGTTTTTTCCTTTTGATCCTGTGCTGAGGGTGGGAACAGCCGGGATCTCACAAGGAGCACCGAGACTTCTCCGGTCCCCGGCAGGAGCTGCGGCAGCGCCGGTGTGAGTCCCCGGCTGGAGGAGGGACGGGGC
Organism: Apaloderma vittatum; assembly: GCF_000703405.1. NCBI lineage: Eukaryota > Metazoa > Chordata > Aves > Trogoniformes > Trogonidae > Apaloderma > Apaloderma vittatum. The sequence continues at coordinate 23,647 of NW_009703425.1, read as the reverse complement.
AGGAAAGCCACAGGGTGTGCCGGAGCCTGGAGCTGGGGGGTCAATAAAACCAATCAAGTAGATCAGAGTGGCTCTGCGCTGCTCCAGGGCCTCTCCCCAGTTTCAGGCAGAAGCCTGCGTGTGATCAAACCGAGATGACGCGGGGACATCATTTCCTTGCAGCCCGTTCTGGAGCGGGGAGCTGAAACGGTTGCCGTTACTAGAACATGCCGTGTCAGTAACCGCAGCATCTCGGGGGTTTGGAAATGAAGTAATGCCTTTCCTGGCTTCCAGTCATCTATGAGCAATGAAAGAAAGATTTTAATGTGTTCTGAGCTTTCTGTCGGTATCAAAGCTGAGTTCTCTCTTTAATCTCAGAGTTGCTACGTGATGCTTTTTGGCTGAAGTGTTAAGCGGAGTAATGTGCACGGCGCTGGCAGAGAGCGGTGAGGGAGCGCGGGAGTTACGGTGACAGCGTGTGCTGTAGAAAGAGGTTCCTTTCCAGCCCCTCGCTTTGGAGAACAGCCAATGACTTAGAGACAAAACAAAATATGGGACAGCAAAAGGAGAGGGAAAGTGATTATAGATGACGGGGAATGTTTAGATCAGGAAGGTGCTCGAGTATTTAATAACTTAAGGTCCCATGAGCTCCTCCATTTACTGCTTAAAGCTGGAGACCCCAAAGAATTTATGGCTTAGTCTGACATGCGTGTGTGTGTGTGAGTGTGTGTTGTAGAGGTAATTCGTGGTGTTTAGATGGTTCCTGTTGTTTTGTGTTCTGGATATGCTGACGTACTGAAAGATCCCAGAGGAGCATGACCTGGAGAGCCAGATCCGCAAGGAGAGGGAGTGGCGGTTTCTGCGCAACGCCCGTGTCAGGAAGCAAGCCCAGAAGATCATCCAGAAGGGTGAGTGGTTTCCCTCCTGCCCACACCGCAAGCAGCCTCCTTGAGCTCTGAACGTTGTGCTTAGCCGGGACAATGAGCTGTAAAACCCTGGCTCGTGCCGATCCAGCGCTGACCCTCAAACTGGAAAGGTGCCACCTCCCATATGCGGGTGAGGCGATGCTGCTGGGGCGTTCTGCTGACAGGCGCTTGCCTTTCCCTTCTCAGCTGCTGGCTTTGTTCGCAGATCAGGGCAGTGACCAGCTTTAGATGTTAAATGCCTGCCTTCCTCTTTGAAAACGTAACTACAGCGGTGCCGTAGAAAGTGCCGTGGTCGGTCAGGAGTGCCTGGCCAGGGGTAGCCACGCGCTGGCTCACCTGGGGCATCCTGTGCGGGAGCCCAAGAGTCGCGACTCTTCTGAAGGAGGAGAGAGCTTGCCGTGAGAGCAGCCTTCCTCGCTGATAAGAATGGACAGAGCATCTGAATTTCCATGGGAGCGTTGGCTCCCGGGGCCTCGGCTGACAGGAGCAGCCAAGCTCTTC
>NW_009703425.1:21676-21898 GCF_000703405.1 Apaloderma vittatum | reverse complement strand
AAATGATTGCTCACTCCTTATATCCCATTACAGTCCTAAGGCTTTACGTGTGCTGCTTACGCGTGCCTCACGTTTGTGTTCCAGGAGCGTGTCCTCCCCAGAAAGCTGATATTGCCTTCTTTTTTGGTTTTTTTATGACTGTGAGGCAGCGCCTGGGCTGCAATTCTAGCAGCACAGGGATTTATTCAAACAGAGCGGAGCCCAATGAAGTTTCTCCAGGAA
>NW_009703425.1:15916-21639 GCF_000703405.1 Apaloderma vittatum | reverse complement strand
GAGGCAGGGGAGCGGCGTTTGGGGGGGCTCTTCTCGTGGCGTCCCCCGGCAGCGCTCGCGGGGCCGAGCTGCTCCTCTCCTGGGGCGCTCGCCGAGCTGGGGAGAATAATTTGCAGAATGAAGAACTGCCCCAAGGCTCAGCCCTCCCGCGGGCGCCTCGGCCTCTGGAGGTTGCTGGGCTCGGCTCGGCGCAGCGGGCGGCTTAATGCCGTGAAGCTGCAGAATATCATAAACCAGAGTAATAGAGCAATGGAAGTGGAGCCCAGGCGGTGGCCTGGTACATCATTCTGAATACAAAGAGGGGGATTTTTCAGGCTAGCCTGGAGAAGCTAGATCTTTTTCTAGACAGCGTTGATGTTTGGTGGCTTGACCTGAGCCACTGAAATGCCTGTATTCATTAAAAAAAAATGAAAACGTGAAATATTAAAAAAGAATTAAAATAGACTTACAGTCTTTTAATGAAAATTAGATTAAACAATGCATTCTAAAACAAACTAGAACTGAGTAAATGTCTCCAGGGCTTACGGATCCATGTGATGAATTCATACTGTGCCAAAAAATTGCAGTGTCAGGGGTACCAAAACTGTTTGTGAATAGCAAACTGTTGTGAAGAGAAGATGGGAAAGGTCTTTAACCATCATTTTAATGTCTCCGTGGAAAATACATTTTTCATTCGCAAATTAACCTAAAATTTAAAAGAACTGAAATGGAAGGCCAAATCAATAATTCATGAGCTAAAATGAAATACTGTATTTTAAGTTGTAAAAAACATCTTCTTTTTTTTCGTTTTGAAAAAATAATGTTGGTTTTTCTGTCAACACAAACTGGTATTTCTCTGGGCTCAGCTGTGCTTACGTGCTGCGTTCTCCTCAGTTACCAAAGCAAAGGACCCCCCAGTCTGTCACCGCAGTTTTTGGTTTGTACCTTGAGACAACGGGCTCGGGGAAGTCAGATCAGCGGATCCCAGAGGGTTCCTGAGGGAGGGAAGTGCTGGGGGGTCTGTTGGTGAGACCGGGGAGGAGGAGGAGGAGCACCGTGGTGACACCCAGCCGAGGGGTCCGAGCCCCCTCCCCAGGCACTGACAACACCTGGTGGGGCCCCACCTCGTGTCTCCTGTCCCCGCAGGCATCTCCCGGCTGGACGACCAGATCTTCCTCAACAGGAACCCGGGCGTCCCCTCCGTGGTGAAGTTCCACCCGTTCACGCCCTGCATCGCCATCGCCGACAAGGACAGCATCTGGTGAGCGCGTCCCCGGCACCGCACCGGGGGCAGATGCCGAATGCCAAAGGGAAACAAATTGCCTGTGTATAATTGCTCGTTTCGCTGTGATGGGTGCATCTCTTCACAGCTTGCACAGAGAACCACAGTCTGACCTGCTATTTTTTTCCTCCCCAAGTTTTTGGGACTGGGAGAAAGGGGAGAAGCTGGACTATTTCCACAACGGGAACCCTCGCTACACCAGGATCACGGCGATGGAGTACCTGAATGGGCAGGACTGCTCCTTGCTGCTCACCGCCACGGGTAAGTCACACACCTTCCCACGGCCCTGGGCAGGACTGGGCAGCCTTGTCAGGGCTTATTTTAAGCACTAAACTCCTCCAACAGTTCTGAGTTTCTGGCCTGTGTATGTCACCCGGGGGAAACGGTTTGCTGGAGCGCCCCGTTGCATCACGTAAGGTGGGATGGAGAGCTCTTTCCCGTTCATGGGTCTGTAGAGCTGGGCGTAAGATCTGCTTCTCTCCCAAGGAACCATTCTAACCCTGCCAGCCCGAGTGTTCTCAACAGCTTTTCAAGCTTCATGCAGGAACACACAGGCTGGGTGTAATGAGGAGAGGTGGAAGAGGAGCCGAGAGGGCCTTTAGGATGTTTTCCTTTCAGTTTATGGATTCTTAGCACAAAAGTTTCACAAATGGGGCACAAATTGAAAAAAATATACAATGTTCTTGAAAGTTTTGCTGCTGATGGGCTGGGCTTTGATCCAGCTTCTTCGGCAAGGTTCTATTTTCTAATTAGTAGGATGCTTTTGTGGCTCTCGGCACCAGTAGCGAGGAGGATGGAGATGAATCCTAGAGAAAATGAATGGGTCAGAAAAATGGAGCGACATCAAATGTCAGGTGTTATTTGTGGGAAGGAGAAAAGCTCTTCCAGAAGAGTTCCCAGTAGAACAATGCTTTAGGTTTCACAGGTGTAAGATCAGAGGAAAACCAACTCTAATGAAGAGGATTAAGTTCAAGTGACACTCTCAGTTTTGGAGTTTGATTGACTCCAGCTCTGCTCCTCTTCTTCCGCTGCGCAAGTGTTACGAGAGTTGTCCCAGCCGTGACATCGCGCTGTGTTCTCTTTTTGTGTGCTCCCCAAGATGACGGGGCCATCAGAGTGTGGAAGAACTTTGCAGACCTGGAGAAGAACCCCGAGATGGTGACTGCCTGGCAGGGGCTGTCGGACATGCTGCCAACTACCCGAGGTGGGTCCTCACCAGAGTTTGTTGCGGGATGTGTTTAAAACTAATTACTGGGGTAGGGCTTTCTCTGGGGAAGGGGAGAGTGAAATGGGTTTCTCAGCTTCGGCCGTCGGTAACATCCTTGTTCAACAGTCTCTGCCTCCTGGAACAGGAAGGAATCACTTTTCCAGTTCTTGCAAAACAAACCAACAAATCCAAAAGCCCAACACGGCAACTTTGCACGCAACTGAAGAACAACCAGAGCAGCCTCTTGCTGGGGCGCAGAAGGATGCAAAGTCCTTCACAAGCTTCACAGTGGTCGGCTTGCCCGAACGTTCCTCTTAGGAGAGAACTGTAGAACAACGGTGGAACCGGGCACGGCCCCGCTGCCTCTCCTCGCAAAGGAGGAGAGTTCCCCTCCTTTGCAGGGGCTGGTGCCTCCCGTGATGCCTCTTTCCTTCTGATGGGACACTCGGCCTTGGCACAGCTTTGCATGTTGCACCTCCTTTAGCCCGAGCTCGAATTCTGGCACTTGCTCTTCGCTGTTTGTCGCGGGTCAGGAGGTGGCAGGAGAACGCGCGATCTAAATCTGGCACGTGTGGAAGGGATGGCACAGTTAGACACGGACCTGCTTTGAATGTCAGAAAAGTTGGATAGGAAAAGATGTAAAAAGGAGCGCTGGCACCCAGCCACACGCAGCTTGGAGTAACCCTGAAGTCTGGTTTAGGGCATTGAAGGAGGTGGACGTTTCGTCCTTCCGAGACCTGTGATGTACTAATGCTCTGATGGTGATTCTCTGTCACTTGAGTATTTTTAATCAAGGCTGCGGGTTTTTCTCAGTGTGTGGAAGCTCAATCAGCGCCTGCGGGCTGGATGCAGGAATTGCTGGGTGAGGCTCCCTGGCTTGTGCTGCGCAGGAGGTCAGACGAGATGACCGTCATAATTCATCCTGACCTTAAAATCTGACAGTTCTCATTTCTGAGCTTGTGTGGTTCATCACAGGAGCCTGGCACAGCTCTCTTAGCTATTCATTGGATTTTACTAGCGCGGCCTTCTTAAGCTCGTATCTCTTATTCTCTCCTTAACCTCGAGGTTCGTCTCTGGCGTGAGAGGGACGAGGAGCTGCATTGGAGGGGACTTCAGGCTCTGTGCCTCACCACAGTATGTGCGCAAAACTAATTATAAGCTGCTGGAAGTTTGCAGCCTGCTGTGAAAATTGCCATGGTCAGAACCTGCTCTTTTTAGAGAAGTCAGTAAAAACAGGAGGAAAGCAGCAGTAACGCACCGAGCAGAGAGAGAACAAGCTCCCTGGGCGGGGAGGAACGCCCCCGGTGCTCATCTCCAGCCGCCCTTTGTTCAGTGGGTCTGTATTTCTTTCTCATCAACACCAGCTTTCCTGAGGATGTCGGTTAATGTTCACCACCCCTGGATTCGGGATCTGGCTTCCTTGGTGCTGGGAACGGATTTGCCCAAACAGCTGGGAGTTGCCCCAGGCTCCTCTGGTCATCAGCTCAGGGAGGAGCTGAACTTCCCTGACTTGCCTCACGCACCTCACTGAGGCAAAAGCATTTGCTGGTCATGCCTTGCTCTCTGGAGGCCTTTAATACCACAGAAATGGTTGTAACCATCGGTGTTTGGCGTTGGAAAATAGCTTAAGAGCTGAGGCAAGAGCTGATTGATCTCTAGCAGTGGAATGGTTGTGCCTGCCAAAACAGAATTCAGTTTGTTCTCTTTAAGGTTATGAGTTTAGCCTTTTTCTTTCCCTTCTGGTCGTAGGAAGTCTGGGTCCTGTTGCACCTTTGGAGCAATAGAATTAGATTTGGAGGAAGAAAAGGACAAATTTCTTTGTGGAGAGAGAAATAAAGGCAGCCGCTTCAAAAGAGCTATGTGGATCAAGTCCCCTTGGAAAGGAGGCTCTTCAGCAGTTCGCTTTTGCTGCCGTCGTTGGGGTCCAGCACTGGCTCATAAAGCTCAAGACAGATCTTTGAAGCTGCTGAGCTCAGGAGTTTTACTGGAGTTTGTTTGCTCCTGCTATTGATTTCCTTCTCTCCTCTCCCACTCTTTTCCCCCGTGTCACACTCATCTCTGAACTGAATAGTCATCTTGACAGCGACCAGAATATTCACTTTTCTAGGCAGTTCTCCCGCTCGCAAAAGGAGAGAGGAATAAGCAATACCTAAGGACATCCTTTGGAAGGTGGAAAAGCATCCCTGGGGTGTCTGAGTAATGGAAGGTCAACCATAACATGCACAGAACTCAGATTTTTACTCTCTGTAAAGGGTTTGTTTGTGATGTGCAGCCCGAGGTGAGAGACATGAGCCGACACAGCCACGTTAGTGTGTTAAACTTGGCCCCAGTTCGTTGCCCTCAGTAGTCGACTTGAGGCTCAGGGTAGGTGAGTCTTGAACACAGAAAAACTACTGTGTGGGCCCCCTCTTTTTTCTGTATGAGATTTTTTTTGATTTTGATGTTGTTTAGATCTGCACTCATGATGCACCAAGAGAGGCTCTTTCAATCAAGATCAGGGTGTTTGAGGCAGCGTTTGGTACAAGGTGCCCGGGGCAAGGCAGTGGCGGGGGATCCCCAGCACGAGCGGTGGAGGAGGCTGAGAAGGCAGAACACCGGGTGCTCATAGCCTGAGGTTCCAAAAGGTGTCAGGAAAATGAAGCATTTCCTATTGAGCAGCATAGGAAGAACATAAACCTGATGTGCTCTGAAGCTGTGATTTCCCAGCGGGAGTCTGAGGGAGTTGAGGAGGTTTCTCTAGAGCAGGGGATGTGGAGGCTGCGGGTTGTGTGACCTTCGGAGCAGCTCAGACCCAGCACCCAGGGTGGAGCCACGCCAAGTTTGTGACATGCGGCTGTGCTCCTGCCCACTGTGTTTTGTGTCGTTGCTTTGTGACAGAGGGAAACGAGCCACCAACTCTTGATCAGAGTGGCTTTGCCCTTGAAAGCACTACAGTTCTGGAATTTGGAAAAATACTGGAGTGCCCCCAGCTGCTTCACAATTAACCACCGCCGTCTGCTCAGCTGCTCCCCCGTGTGCTCCCCGCGGGTGTCTGGGTTGTTTTCCCTTCTCCAAAGGGCTCAGCCCGATCTCTTCCCACACACCTGGAGCTCCCTGTGCAGGATTTTCCAAGGTTGCCCCGTTTGCTGCCATCCTCCCTTACGGCCGGTGGCTCGGGACCAGTCTGGGGCTCACTTCCCATTTAAGGGTTGTTTAAACGCAGCTCCCAGAAGTAGTTGGCCCTCTGTGCTGGCTCCGTGTCTGTCTCCCGACGCG
>NW_009703425.1:1916-15904 GCF_000703405.1 Apaloderma vittatum | reverse complement strand
CGGCGTGGTGGCACCTGCCCCTCGCAGGGCAGAGACCTCGTGTCCTGCGCTTGGTTCGATCTGTGCAGGTGCCACGAGCTGTTCAGATTTCCGTCCCTCAGTTCTGATGCGTTTTTACTTCAGAACGGGGACCGGATTGTGCAAAGGATAGTCCCCTTGTTGCAGAAGAAATGTCAAAGCTGTGCTCTTGTCAGCCCGCCAGAACGCTGGCTTCACACGTGGCAAGTGCCACCGCTGGTGGCTTCCCAGGGAGCGCTGTGACTGGACTAGTGCCGGCGCCTTGGAAGGAGGCATTTGCTGCTCTCGGTGCTTCTGCTTCTCTTTCGCGTTCTTTCCTTTAATTTGAGTTGCTTTTTCTAATCCTTTTTTTTTAAGATTTATTTTTGCTCTGGCTGACCGACTTACCCTTAGCGTCAACCCCTTAATCCCTGTCTTCTCACAGGTCTGGCCCGAAGGGTTTCAATCTATCTTGACAGAAGTAAGCAGGGAGGTGAGTCCTTTCTTTCCTGTTACCTTTGATCAGCTGGGGTGGGAAGGACCTTCTCGTCTGGCTTCGGGTTGGTTGGTTGGTTGGTTTATTTTGGCGTTGTTTGAATGACTGCTGGGTCCTCATGGTGCCTGGAAAGCTTTGCTGCTTCTGCCTCTCCCGTTCCTTGCCCCGTGTCTGTGCTCTCTGGGCCAGCGTAGCCAACCGCCGAGGAAAAGGGCGTCTTGGTGCCGCGCTCTCTGAGCTTTGCGCAGTGAGAGGAGGAGTGGGTGGGACGGGCAGGTCTCTCTTCTTCCAGGAAGGTGTCAAAGCGTCCCTAGACCAGAGTTTGATCGACAGGTTCCAAACGTGGACCCGCTGTTTAGCTGATGTGGATTTTACTGGGGTGATGCACTTCTGCTCTAAAGATCACGTGAAAAGGATCCCTCCCAGGAGGCTTAGGATAGTGGGCTTTGGCAAGGGAATGCCTCATAAATTTTACAAATTCTGCTCTTTCATGGGAAGAGAAGGTAAATGAACTCGCCAGCCTCCATCTGTAGGAGCCAGGGCTGCGCAGTGGCTGCACCGAGCTGGAGCCTGGCCCCTTCCTCTGCCACCCAGGTCTTCTGGGGAAACATCTGGCTCGTGTGTCCGGGCGTCCTTGTGTGTCTGCACGTCCGTGGATGTTAATGCTGACGTAGTCGTTGTGGGTTGTTCATCAATTATTAATATTTGCTGACTGATAAGAGCTAAATGTGTACGTAATGATGGATAGGATGAAGATGATTGTGCTGGTGGGCGTGATTCAGAGCTCTTCAGCTCGAGGTCTTTGCAAATCAATCTTTCGCTGTTCAAAGACGGAGCACCGGGATAGAAATTAGCAAAGCTGATGTGTTGCCGTTAGCTGCCTGGCTCTGCATTCCCCTCAAAAACCCACTGGCAAGCAGAAAGACTAAAATTAGCAAGAGTTGGCTGCAGGGAATTCCCTGCTCAGTGAGCCGGGCATAAGGAAATAGCAACCACTCCCTCTCTGGATCGATACCGCTGATGCCAAGCGATTGTGCTCTGTCCCGGGCACGCAGATAACTGTGGATCAATAAAAAGCATTCACTGGCATTTTCTGGCCAGGTGTTCTCCTGGTACAAAATGCAGCAAAAAGGATTCCTTCCCTCGCACTGAAGAAGTCTTAAAAATATATGAGATAAGCTATTTGCTTGACAGCAAAATACATCAGCACTATTTAGATAAACTATACTAGTTTGGTTGCTGAAGCACAGAAAATCTGTTCCCGTCGCCTGGGCTGCTGTGAGGAATTTTTACCAAAAGATGAGGGACTGCCTCTCCAGTCTCGCATCGCTGGGTGCTGGTTTGGGACCGGAATCACCGGGCGCTGCTCTCTGGCAGATCAGAGATGGGAGAAAGAGCGATGACTTAGTGGTCCAGGTCGTATCAGGCCACTGTGCAAATCAGCCCAGGAATCCCAAAAGTCAGCGTGAGCGCGAAGGCTGAGCTGGCCGGGCTCTGGGTGACCCTCAGCCAGGCTCTGTCACCTCCTGCTCCCCCCAGCTCTGTCGGGGTGTCTCGGCACACCACCACCTCGCTTCCCGTCGGCATAACGGACCGGGGAGGTGATGGTCACCAAGGGAACGTGCACCTCTGACCTGCACCCACCCCGACCCGTCGCTGCCTCACGGGGCTCCTCGGTGACCACGTGTAACCAGCCGTCATCTGCCTTTCCTCGAGAAAACTTCCGCTGATGCCAAGCAGGAAAAAATAAGCACACACTCGCCAGATCCCTGCTTCCTTCCTGCTCTCCTGGGGCTCCCGAAACAAAGTGGAAGACGTCAAATACCTGCTCTGCGAAAAACAGGACCTTGTCCTCTGGAGGTTCTGCTCTGCTTTGAGTACTGCTGGCTCAGTGGGAGCCCTGGGGCGTTCGAGGGACCTGGGCAGCTTTCCGGGAGGGAGGTTTCCCGGGGAGCTGCGACACAGAGGAGCCTCAGCAGAGGGAAAGCTCTGACTGCAAAAGGAGCTGATCAAATGATCCAACTCGAACAGAGTTATATGGAGAACAAGAGGGAGAGAGAAAACTAGTGTGACTCTTCTGCATCTCCCTGGGGCTTGGTATCTTGTCCTCTAGGAATAAGAAGTTTGGGAGAAGCACTTTATTTCTGGTCAGGTTGGGGTTTTTTTAATGGCAATAAAATAATTGGAGAAGTTGCAGCTCCAGGGGTTTGTGTTCTTTTAATTGGATTCCCAGCATCGCGGCTGCCCTTCTCCCTTGCTGCGCGTAGTCCCTGGCATGAGAAGAGCGACGCTTTCTGAAAGGATGTTGTAGAAATTAATGACGAGTGAGGTCGGACAACCCTCCCACCGCTTCCTGGAAATTAAAACACTGATGTGCCTCATTGTTCAACCAGGAGGGCTCATGATTAAAAAAATCATCGGTCAGAATCCAAGATGCTTTTCCATTGTGTTCTACGTGGGTATTCCCGATCCCGTTGAAATGCCAAGTACAGGTTGGTCACGTTCTGGTGACATTAAAGATAGGTGCAGACACTGGGAATGCAGCTGCTTTCAACACTGGTGTTATTTATTAAAATTTATGCAAGCAACCGTCCCATCCAGACAATTGTGTTGCTTTGTATATAACCTCCTATCCTAGAGAAGCACAAGTATTTGTGTTAAAAAGCTTGAAGGAAAAAAAAGCCCATAAAAAACCCACAAACCTTTAAGAGTGCTTTTTCCTGAGCTGTGGAAGAATTTGTTGCTCGTTACCTGGGAAGATAACATTCCTTGTGGGAAAATGGCAGTCGTAACTAATGGGGCACGAAGAGAAGGGCGTCGCTGGGAGGCCGGGTCCTGCGAGTCCTTGGCCTCGGCGGGTCCCAGGGTCTCAGGGCTGGCACCGCCCCGGTGTCACAGCATTGCCCGCATGTCTGGGGGCAGGTGGGAGCTCGGCGGGCGGGCGGCTTTTTTCCCGGCTGCGTGGCCCTGAGCTCCCGCGCCTTTGCAGAGGACAGGACCTTCTTGCCAGAAGGAGGCTGAGATGCCAAAGGTGCGAGCCAGAACCCGGCAGGTGAGCTGCTCTCTGGGCTGTGACATCCTGGAGAAGGACCTCTGTTAATTAAATCGGAAATGCTCATTAGTATTAAGTCGCACGCTTGCTCGTCATCCTGAAATACTAGAGATTTAACATAGAAACATGGGCCAATACTGTATGATTGTGAAAACGTTTGCTCGTACGTAGAAATAGTTCAGCTATTTGTGTCTTGCTTTGTACTGCGTCATCTTTGAACTTAACATTGTGCAGTCAGAGGAAGCTTTCCTTCCCTGTCACATGCGCATGAACGAATTACATTTATGTACAAAGCCTTTTCTTCTTTCCAGACACCTTTGAATTCTGGCTTAGCGTGCCCAGTCTCGTCCCAGGGTCCCCTTCCCTTCATTCGTTGTCAGGGCATCTCCTGGGCTGCAGCGGGAGTGGACCCCGTCTGCCAGCAGGAACGTGTCAGGATTCTCCCTGGCCGTGGCTTTTGTGCAAATATTCTTGTGTTTCTTTTCTATTCTTTACTTCTGCTGCCTGCCTCGTGGGGTGCGATACGAGCATCCTGAGGCCGCCTGGTCCGCCTGTGAGTGCGAGGCAACAGAAGCCGCAAGAACAATATTTGGTGTTTTCTTGAGAGAATAAGACGGCTGACGGGGGAGAGGGAAGATCCCTTATTATGGGATGATCAAAATGCTGTCCTTCCCTCTCCCAGAGAGCAGAGGTTTGCAGGGACAACTTAAGTTTTTTAAGAAAGGCAGGAGCTGCACTGAGTGCTTGGAAGAGCACGACCATGCACCATCATCTCCCTCCTGCTTCCCCTCCCTGGGCTCTGCCAGCTCTGGGCTGGGGCTGAACCCGTCTCCCTTCTCTCTGCTCCTCTCTCGTGGGAGATCTCTGTGCCATTTCACATAAAGTGAAACCCCTCCGGAGCTTCTTCCCTCGGTGAAACATTCCCTGGCCTTCTAGATGGCATCGCTGAATGTCCTCAGCGCTCCGATTCCTGACACAAACACCAAGATCGGCACCGAAAACACAAGTTGCAGCTCCCAGTTCACCGCCTGTGCCCCGCTGGAACCGCGGCAGTCTGGGGACTTGCTGCCGATCCGAGTGAAAAAACAACGTTGTCTTCAAACTGGGGAATGTCACTGGAAGATGGGGAGCTCTAAAACTGCCTGCGAGCACGTTGCCTGCTTAACTCCATCAGCCGTGGGAATGGCGGGATCCGTCTCCGCCAGCCAGGTTTGTCTTGTCACAGGGGCCGTAAACAAGGTGACAAATGAAAACGCTTCGGTGATGTTTATCATCTAAATCACTGCCTGCTTGTTTGCCTCGGATCTCTAGCAGCCCTCCGAGCCGCCAGGCAATCTGAAGTAACGATCAATTTGACTCGTGAGATAAAGATCCGAGCTCTCGGCTTAGCTGAGAGTCCCGAATTTCCTGCGGCGAGATGACGAACTGTCGATAAACGTCTGTAATCTTCTTAGTGATATGCAGCAAGATCAGGAAACTACTCGGATGCGACACTTAGGAAAGGGAGATGGGCAAAATGGTTTATCTGGATCTGTGCAAAACAAGGTCATTTCATCATCTTTGAAGAAAACTCGGTGTTTGTAGGATGCCTCTGTGTGCCCTGTTAAGGTGTTTGCTCTGCTATAAAGCACTGATGGCCCTTGGGTGGGAAGGAGCACGTTGGGGTAGGTTTAAATTTCCTGCTGGAGCTAATTCCTAGCAGTAAATCGAGACAAATTCACATTTGTACCTTCCGGACAAGCAAGCTGCAGTCCTGATGCATTGCAGAATCCTTTCGGGCTCCAGCTTGCGTGTGGTTATAAAATACTTCCCAGCACCGGAGACTCGGTCTGGGCGAGAGGATGAGCCTGTGCTCTGCAAGGCTGTGCCGAAGGGAGGGCGCTGCCCGACGAGGTGAAAACACGCACCAAAGCTGGAGTTCTCGCCTGGTTCCCTCGCGTAGCGTTCTGGGGCTCTTTGTTTGCGTTTTTAATGTATGAGTAAGAGTTTCCCTGGAAGACCCATGGATTTGGGGCTGGTCGTGCCTTACAGCACAAAAACAAGAGGTAATTGGTGCACAGCTTTCAGCAAAATGTTTTTCTGCTGTGGAGGCGGCATGCGGGCACAGAGAAGCCCCTTGTAATTAAATGTACGAGAATTGTTCCTCAGAGGTTTCCCCTGCTGGATCAGGGGTTTCTGTGCCAGCTACTTCCCGAGTCCCAGTGTCTGGTTTGTTCCGATACCGGTGTGCTCTGTGCTCGGGAGAGCCGGCTCGCCCGGTGGCTTTTGGACATCCGATCTCTGCCGCTGGGGGAGCAGGTGACGGACACTTGCTCTCCTCTGGGAATTGCCGGCCCGGCAGAGTTCACGGGCTCACGCCGCCCCCCCCCCCCCAGCCTGTCTGTAAGCTGGTGCCCATGTCAGGTGTCTTGGGAATAGAAAATCCCTCCTAATTCTCCTACAGCAAGGCTGGGGCGTTGTTCAGAACTTCACCTGGAGATCAGGTTATGCCCTCAGAGACAGAGAGCTAAAGCTCTTGGAGGTGTTTCAGCTCGTGTCATCGCAGAGCGTTCCCCTCTCTGTCTGCACGGCAAACTGGTTTTTGCTCCTGTCGAGCTGTTTAACTCGATGCGATGCAGCCGTGACTTTGCTATTCCCTGTTTAGAAACGTCTCCCTGTAGCCACGTATTCCCTCTGGAGTGAGGAATCCCGGCAATGCAGAGGCTCTTGGGTCTTGCGGTGTGAGATTTTAAATCAGTGTTCTCATAAAGTGACTCCCGTGGAAGTCCCCAGCAGCTTGGTGATGCCCTGTGGGCACCTGCCTCTAGGGACCATCTGCACCTCGGCTTTTCTGCCAGCCTGAGCTGGGCGAGGGGTCAAAGACGCATTTTGGGGTCAAATCCAGGGCCGGCTGACCTGGTCCTGCTTGGAGGACGTGTGGGTGTGTGTGGATGTCGTTTTACATTCCCTCTAATAACAACAGCTTCCATAGCACGAGGTCCTGAAAGCCGGTTGTTCTGACTAGTGCCGCTCTGCCCGTGCTGACGGGGGGAGTAATTTGCACGTCCTGCCTGTGTTTCGTCTTAGGTTTTTTTGGGAGCAAGAAACCGGGCTCCTGATGACCTCGGGAGACGTGAGGATAATCCGGATCTGGGACACGGATCGGGAAATGAAAGTCCAGGTAACACCCCTGTGTTCGTCCCCTTCACCTTCTCCCTCCCAGAGCCCCTCCCGCCGAGCTACTGTGCACAGCCAAAGCTCTGGGTGGGGAAAAGACGCCGCGAGCGTTGGTGTCAGTCACGATCAAGTGGAAGTTTCTCAGAAATTTTTTTAAGGAGAAGCAGCTGGTCTGTGCAAGTGGAGTCGCCATGCTGGAGAAAAGAAGGAAAACTAGTTTTCAAAGCTTCTGGAAATTAATTACCCTCGGATGAACATTAATTATGGCACTTTGACCCTGCGACGCAGGAGAATTAAGCCTATGTTAATCTTAATTACTTTTCACATATTACTTTTTCTCTGTAAATTAGGGAACAGCAAAATTCAAGAGGTGAAAATCTTTTAAATTATGATGATTAATGTTGCTCTGAAAATATGTAAAAACACGTTGTTTCGTTTTTAATTGCAAAGATCAGTTGCGCTGAAATTCCAGTGATTGAAACTTCCTGACTCGGTAACGCTGGAAATGTGAGATTTGGCACAAAGCGGCGAAGCCGTGCAACCCCAGCTAATAAAGGTGCCTGCCCACTCTTTGAACTTCAAAAAGCCAACCTCTGGAAGCGCTTGGGCTGGAGCTGAAGAAGCAAGTACTTCATTTTCACTTCTGCTGATTGCTCCTGCTTCAAAGGCAGCCTCTGCGTCGGAGGAGCTGCTGGGAGCTGCCCCGGAGGTCGGTGCCCGGAGCCGCTGCCGGGAGAGGTGGATTTGTGCGACGGCAAAACCAGGATCCAAGCGGGAAAGGAGCTGGTGGAGTTGTGACGTGCCTCCCAATCGTGATCGCGCCTTGTCAGCACTGATCGGCTGCTTTACCTGTTTTAACAGAAAATGTTTTTCCCCGTAACGGGCGTGGATGTTATTGCAAGCAACACGCTCATGGCAAGTTAAAAGGGAAGGCAACAGCACTAGAGTGCCCACCGTGTTCCCAGCAAGCTCCAGCCTCCTTTGTCCCTGTTGTTTTTCCAATATACCCAGTGTCTGATCTAGTGAGACACCCTGGATGTCCTCGTCGCGTGTCCCGGAGCGGGGACTGCTGGGTGGCACAGCACCAGCTCGCTTCTCCTTGCCCAGGTGGTTCCCCAGTGCCGAGTCGTGCCCAGGCAGCTTGTCCTGTGTCTGAAGCTTGCACGTGCCCTCGGATGTTCAGAGAATCAGAGAATCATTATGGTTGGAAAAGACCTTCGAGACCTTCAAGATCATCAAGTCCGACCGATACCTAACTCTCCCAGGCCCGTGGACTTCATTTTTATTGTTGCCAGTGGCCAGATACTCTTTTTGCCTGGCACAGACAAACAAGCAAGCTGCTCTTACAAGAGACATTCCAGTAACTTCCTACAAGTTACTTGGGCGCGGATGTGATGCACAAAAAGTGCTGATACCCTGCGGCTTCGTTGTACCCTGCTTTGCAGGGCTGGTATCGCCTGGAGCATCCGTTCGGGGTGTGTACGTGGTGCTACGTGGGCCGTCACGAGTTTGCTTTCTGCAGATGTGTTTGTCTTGAGTGCTGCTTCTCCTCCACATACGTGCTGTCCCTCCTGCCCTCCCAACGGCACTTGCAGCTCGTCCGCAGCAAAGATGGTTCGTGAAGAACGAACTCCTCTGGCCATTTGTTGTAACTAATTAGATACTCTTAGCAGAGAATAACATTAATTCTCCTTCCCAAAACAGACCTTGCCTTCATTTGGGTTTGGAAAGCTGACTGATTTGCCAAAGCTGGTTTTGCTGGAATTCCTCCTCCAGGCCTGGCTCTGCGGGTTGAGCTGTGACACCCGGCTCACACACGTCGCAGTGGTGGTGGCCGTCGTCCCCAGGGTCACCACCCCCTCAGTTCTGGTTGTCTCCAGAGATCCTGCAGGAAAGCTCCGCAGCGTCACAGCGTTCTGAGTCGCAGGGGGAAGCCCTGGCTTAGTTCTGGACTCGTTTACCGAACGGGGAAAGGAAGAGGAGGGAGGATGTTGGGTCCATCTGGTTTAGGACTGCGACTGCAGTGACTTGAAGGCCCTTCATGGTCTCAGCTTGGGTTTTGTGTCCTTTCTCCCCAGGACATCCCCACCGGCGCCGACAGCTGCGTGACCAGCCTCTCGTGTGATTCGCATCGTTCGTTAATCGTGGCAGGGCTGGGTGACGGCTCCATCCGTGTCTTTGACAGGAGGATGGCTCTGAGCGAATGGTAACTCCCCGTCCCTCCCAGGCTTGGGGGGATCCTCATGTTTCCTCCTCCTCCCCTTCAAAATGTTTCTCTGCTTGTTCCTCAGCCGTGTCATGACCTACCGGGAGCACACAGCCTGGGTGGTGAAAGCGTATCTGCAGAAACATCCTGAAGGCAACATCATGAGCGTTAGGTAAAAGAGATTTTTACTGTTTGAGCTGTTTTCTCGTAACCACGGTTTGTTTTTCTACTTAAATTCTGGCCCTGGTATTTTGAGAGCAAAGAGGGTAAAAGCGCTCTAGTTTGACATTTGCTTCAGTCATTAACTCCTGCTCCAAACCTGGCGGAGAGGAGGCAAAAAGGAACCTGGAGCGTTCCCTGGGAGCCCATTGGTGTGGTTTGGGAGTAAACACTCCAGCGTCTTTGCTGGAGTCACCGTCACGAGGCGTGTGCGGGAGGAATCGAGGGATCTGGAACCCCGAGCTAGACAGAGTGTGTCTGGTGGTGGTTGTTCTTTACTGCCGACATCTCCCTGGGGTCACTGCAGAGAGAACATGAGAAGCAAGGTTGGCGTTGCATCTGTTGGGCATATTGCTGTGCGGGATTACTTTGCTGTCGAGCAATTTTCTGCACATAAATCCATTTCTGCTGCCTGGTAAATACTGCGGAGAGAGCAGCATATACTTACTTGGCCATTAAGGAACAGCGGAGTATAATTTATTGTCGCGAAGCCACCGTGTGCACACAAAGAGGCTCTTTTTCTTGATTACGAAATGAAAACAAAATTCAGAACGTTCCCGAGATGGGGGATGGGCCAGCAAAAATGCATTAAGATTTTTGGAAAGGGGATTTCGTGATGCAGCTGCCAGATTTGTCGAGCTCACATATTAGAGTTTTTAATCTTCCTTTCTGTAATCTCCTTCAGCAATCCCAGGGGTCAGGCTTGTGTACTTGGCCAGCCCGGGGCTGAAGGCTCATATTTTCCCCTCTTCTGGGTGCCCTTCTCAGGGCCACGTGGTGCTTTCTCTCGGGGCTGAGGAGAGATGAGGAAACTTCAGGAGGCAAGTCTGTTCTCATCCCAAAGAGACTCGGTTTGTTGAGACAAGCCGCCTGGCTCTCGGTTTTCCCACTTCACTCTCCTCTTCAGCTGGCAGCAAGGTCCAAGAGGAGGCAGTGTTGGGTCATAGCAAGGTCTCGGTCTAGCTATTTCCTGAAAATCTTGTATCGCCTGGGGAGCAGTTCCCTGAACCTCAGCGAAACTTCTTCCCTGGACCAGAGGCCGGATTCGTGGCACAGGACCGGTGACCCCGAGCTGGATCCTGGCTCTCCATTGCCGCGAGGTGCTGGGATCAGCCGCTTGGCCCGTGTTACCTGCCAGCTCTGCTGCTCAGAAAACGACCTTGAGCACCCGCTGTGGCTGCTGTCGGCTCATTGTTGCCTGTTATTTTTCAACCGGCGTGTGTTGTCCTGTGCAGTCCCTCATCACAGATCTCCTATTCCGTTTTAGAGCCCTTGCATGGTCTTCCGATACATCCAGAACCATTTTCGAGTGTTATTCAGGTTCAAAGCTGTAAATGAATTTGCTGTGTATTTGATGTCTCTCACACACTGTTTCTGTCTAGTCTTTAGGAACTAAGTCAACCTCAAATTTAATTTGTCTTGAATTTAATTATGTGACAGCTGGAGTTGCAGCTTCTTATAATGATATAAGTAATGGTGTATAACAGCCTTTTGATCAGTATTAGGTATTCCAGAGGTAAGAAGCTGAAGACAATGTGCTTCTTAATGCTTCCGTTGTTCTTAGCTCTGTCGGGTGATTCAGTTGTACGGCCAGCAGAGACTTGGGGGAAAAAAAATAAAACACTCTAAAAGTTGTAGTGCCAAAAGCCTCACTCTTCCGCTGCCGACAGAGTAAGATGGGATGAGTTGATTTTAATTTTGACATCAGTCAACCAGTCTCTTACGAGGAGCTCAGAAGAAAAGATGCTCCACAGCAAAATCTTCAGTCCTTGGCTCCAGGGCGGTAGGAAGAGATGCCCCTTCTCCACATCCAGCAGCCGTGCTTCTCCTGGTGGGTTTCAGAGAGGTCACTTCACAGCCAGCAGTCGATTGCGTTTGGAAGGTGCTTGATCCGCTGAGCATGGCATCTCGCGCTGCCGCTTTCCCCACCCTCTCCTCCCCGATGAAATCGTTAAGAGGATTGACCCGTCGCGGGGTTCGTTAGGCCAGGTCCGCAGAGCGCTCCGGGCAGGGAGGGCTCGCGCATCCGCATCACAGAATCACAGGAGTGCGCTCAGCCCTCGGGTTCCTGGGCTTCGGGAGCGGGTTTGGGCGCAGCCTGACGTTGCAAACCTCCTGTGTTGGCAGTGTCAACGGAGACGTGCGGTTCTTTGACCCCCGGATGCCCGAGTCCATGAAGGTCCTTCAGATAGTCAAAGGGCTGACGGCCCTTGACATTCACCCACAAGCCAACCTCTTCGCCTGGTAAGTTCTGGCTTCATCTCCCGCGCCCCTGGAGCGCACGGAGAGGACAATTTGATGCCTGCAGATGTCACTCCTGGGTTTTCGTTGGTTCTCCTGTTCGTTTTAACCTCGCCACAAACTGTGCAGCTTTATTGCCACATTTGCAGCCCAGAAATCTTGTCCTGTGCATGCCTGGATGAATCTTCGGCCCTGGTGACTTGGCGATGGCGTTGGGTCTTACGTTCCCGTGTCAGATCCCTGTTCAAAGTCATCGTGTGTGGTTCTGGGCTCTGAGCAGGGACCAGCAACTGCTCCACAGCCACGTGTGCTGGGGGGGCTGGGGCATCCCCTTCCAGTGTGTGTGAGCTTCAGCTCTTTGTGGGTCTCTGTCTCACCGTAGCTGGTTCCAACGTCTCTGAGGTTGCCGCGGTGCGGTTCAAGTGACTGACAAGAACTCGCACACTGGTCTGATGAACAGCTCGGGTGGGCGCAGCTGGGAAGGGGCGGTGGGCAGCAATGTTGTTGTTCCGCAGCTTTCTCGGTGACCCCAAGTTCTCTTGATTCCTGTCCAGCGGCTCAATGAATCAGTTCACCGCAATCTACAATGGAAACGGGGAGCTGATCAACAATATCAAATACTACGATGGTTTTATGGGACAGCGAGTCGGAGCCATCAGCTGCCTGGCTTTCCATCCTCACTGGGTCTGTATTCTCTCGGTTTTGGATTTGGGGATTTGCGTTTCTTGGTTGATGTTTGTGGTGGAAGACCCCGAGCACAGAGGACGCTTGGAGCCTGGCTCAGCCCAGGTCCTCAGTGACCTCAGCCCAGTCCCCGGGTGCTGCTGCGGGTTTATCGTGTGCACCTGAGGCTAGACCAGGACTCCCCACGCCCGAGACCTTTTTCCTTGCAGACCTACTTGGTAAAACTGTTCCCCTTTCCTCCCGTCCCTCTGGGGCTGCAGCCTGGCTCAGCTCCGTAGTTCTTGCCACAGAGGTTGCCCGAGGTGAATTTGCCTGGAGCTGACCGGAGAGGTGCGGGCTCTCCTCTTCCAGCATGTACAATTTTCTGGGTTTATTTTTCCGTGCCTCTTCTCCTGCGGGCGGTGGGCTCACCCTCGTGTCTCCGGGGCTGCTTTTACGCCGCCTCTTGCAAGGCTGCAGGAAGGCCTGGTGCTGTGCAGTAGGAAAACTGCACGTCGGAAAACAGAGAGAACTGCAAAAAGTAAAAGCACAAGCTGATAAAGTCTAGAGTGAATCAGTAAAAAGGGAATTTTTGGAATATGTCACAGCTGAGGTGGCTCTGCAGTAGCTGTTAGAGAAGCTGGTTGCTACTTCATTAGGACGCAGGTGCCCATCTGCCTTATGGACTTCTGCTCCCCGCGACGAGAACAAATGAAGGAGATGGAGAGCCTAAGAAAACAACATGCATGGGTAGGAAAAGCAGGAGGAGGTTAAAGAAGGCGTTTAGGCAGAGAGTTATTTTAGCAACCTGCAGATCAGAACACAAATATTTGAAAGGTAATGGGAAGGAGTGGCGGGAATGCCAAAGGCGGAGGGAGGAGCTGCGCTTTGCTCGTGTCACCTAGCCGGCAATTAAATCGAGTGATAAGCTGAGTGCAGGTGCGACTGCCCTAAGAGTCCGGTAACTATTCGAATAAGTCTTCTGATCCTCGAAGCCTGCCCGAAGCGACGGGGTGGTTTGGTGCGAGCGGGGCAGGGAGAGGGCCGTCAGCTTCCCCGCCCGCATCCTGCGCCCTGACGGTAGCGAGGCTGAGCAGAAGCTCGTCCCCTCGGCTGTGAAACGCTGCGCTGCAAAAAGCTGAAGGGTGATTTTGCTCTCCTCCGTTTGGGGGACTGAGAAAGAAGCGGCTGATCTTTAGGAGTGCGTCGCTCTTCCAGTACGCCGCCGCAGCCCTGCCCAGCCCGGCTCTCCGCGGCCGCACTCCTTCCTCTCGCTCATTTTCAGTCGGGGCGACTGCTCCTAACGAGCAGATTTGCAGTCGTTTAGAAAAGTTATGTTAGCAGTTGGCAACTAATAGTGACCAGAATTTTTCCCTCCGGCTGGAGTGGGCATGTAACTCGCTGGGCTGAGGTGGGTGCTGGCAGGAATGTCGTCAGAGCTGCGTTGGCAGATGCACTTCAGAGCTTCCGAGCATCTGGGCGCTGCTGCTGGAAATGCCGTTCTGCCGTTACCGGTGCCCCCTGGCCACTCACCCCCGCTCTCTGCTCTTTCCGCAGCCTCATCTGGCGGTCGGGAGCAACGACTACTACATCTCGGTGTACTCAGTGGAGAAGCGGATCAGATAACGGCTCATGGCAGCGGCACTGGAGCAGGGGGTCCCAGCGGGCAGGGCCGTGTCTCACCCATCGTGTACATAGTGAAATTATCAACTTGAATGTTTAGTGTTGGCTGCTGCAACCCATAACTTGAACTTTTTTTTTTTCTCTGACTTAGCTACTGATGATTTTGACAAGGGGAAGAGAGACAATCTCCTTTTTTCCTTTTTATTTTCTTTTTTTTTTTTCCCAGCTATATCCTCTAAAAGCTACAGAAAAGGAATGTTTTATTTTTGTTTCCAGTGGTTGGCTTCTCTGTTCGAAACACGGCTCGTGAGCTTGGATGGACTGGACGAGGCAAT
>NW_009703425.1:1251-1904 GCF_000703405.1 Apaloderma vittatum | reverse complement strand
CTGTTTTAGTCTCTTTTCTTTGTTTTGCCAGAGCGTAGGTTGCTTTAAGGACTGAAGTCAGGACTCACCTACAGCTCTGTGCATTCAACCGGACCACGGGACCCCTCCAGCTGCTGCCCACCCTGTGCCAAACAGTAATTCCTCTGACGGGGCAGCGAGACCCCAGCTCTCCATCTGCAGAACGATGTTCGTGCTCCTGCGCTGCCCGAGCGTGGGCCAGGGAGGCAGGAAAGCGTCTCCTCTGCATGAACCTTGTCCTCTCAAGCAGAAGCAAAGACAGAAGGTGGCTCGGCGGCGAGGGGAGGCCGGGATCCTGAGGAGAGGGGCTGGAGGAGATGACGGGAGCAGGGCAGGGTGCCGCCCTCCTGTACAGTTGCACATACGGGGAGAAGAGGGAGGAAAAAGAACAAAATCACGGGTGTCCCAGCCAGCCTGGAGCGAGTCACTCACGTCACCACTTTCCACTGGAGCCCGCGCTGCTGACGGGGGGTTCTGGGGTATCTCGGTCACTGTCACTTCTGCAGCCACTGTCCTGCCCACCATGAACTCCACAAACACGTCTGACGGGCTCGGAGCTCTGCCCGTGAGGGAGGCTCCAGGGGCAAGCCACGGGATTTCGTTTGCTCCGACGTGCTTGGTGAGGTGGGGCGGGG
>NW_009703425.1:580-1224 GCF_000703405.1 Apaloderma vittatum | reverse complement strand
AGCTCCATATGCCGTGTGGACGGAGCTGTGGCTTTCCTGTCCCTGCAGAACGGGGCGTGTAACCACACGTGGTGTGAGCACAAGAGAATCACGAAAGGGGGGGAGGGCCACAGGTGGTCCTGCTTTGAGCAAAGCAGCTTTGTCCCAGCGACCCAGGGGCAAGGCTGCTCCATCTTCCGCACCTTCCCTGTCTGAACAGTGAATGTTTCTGTCCCTTGAAATGCGTGATGGGTCCGGAGGTGGCTGTGGGGAAGGGGTAGGTGAAGCCAAAGGGCGGGTTTCCTCCAAGCGCCGCTGAGGTGTGGTTTAGCTGCGCAAGAACAGAACTTGCACCGTGCAAAAATCACCACGGCCACCGAGGTTGACCTGCTGAGTCCACAAGTCCCAGTTTTGCTTCCAGCTGGTATCACGGGCTCTGCAGGCTCCCGGCGAACTCTGCCAGCGACGAGGCCAACGGTGAAGGAAACACTTGACGAGGGAAGGGGCGAGAAATGTTCTCTCCCTGCACAGATGGCGGCTTCTCCTGCGGCGTCCCACCCATCCCTGCTCTTTACACACCTGATCATCCTGTTTCCTCGACGCGTTGGGGCAGCCGGGCCATGCTGGCGGCGTGGAGGTGGCCCAGCGGCCGGGACCTGGAGACG
>NW_009703425.1:359-568 GCF_000703405.1 Apaloderma vittatum | reverse complement strand
CACCATCACTGCCCCCCAGCAGGGAGGCCGAGGGGCGCTTTGCAGGATGATGAATCAAAGGCTTTAAACTTAAGGAAAACTACCTGAAAGTCCACTTTTAAGTTACCAAAAGTTAATTATGGTCTAACAGAGCTGTGCCTCTTCCCGAGCCGCTCCTGTGCCGCTCTGGCGTCGGTCCCATCGGTACGCGGCTCCTCCGCTGTGCTGGG
>NW_009703425.1:0-218 GCF_000703405.1 Apaloderma vittatum | reverse complement strand
GGGAACCCTGCCGCTCCCCGGTGCCGGCCAGCCCCGCGGGCAGGAGGTGGGTTTTTAACTAACTCGGGCTGTTCAGCTTTCATCTAAGCGTGTGTGCGTGTGCGGGCTGTGTGCTCACAGCTCTGATGCAGAGATTCAATCATGAAGTTTAATCAAGGATCTGGAGAGCATCCTACCTAAAAGTTCACTTATCTCTATTTATTTTACAAAAATAATAA
>NW_009703424.1:0-21645 GCF_000703405.1 Apaloderma vittatum | reverse complement strand
ACAAAAAGTGGTGATAGTTTCTGCATCAAATTAAAGTTGTTTAATACTAAAAAAATCTTGCTCTTTTTTGTGAAGAGGTGACTTTATTTTGTCTAAGCATTGTCAAACTAATTTTTATTTTATTCAGTTTAATTTTTATGAAGGCTTATAAGCAAAAAGTTGATACTAGTTACAATTATGAGAATTATGAATAAGGAAAAGTACATACCTGCTTAAAAAAAGCTTACACTTTTAACTTCCGTTTAATTATTTAAAAACTCTGTGGATCAGTTGAAACTCAATCTTCTGAATTTTCAAAGATCTTATAAGAGAACATTATTTTTTTTCTATACCAAATAAATTCTGCTTATCTAGAACCTTAGATCCTCTGAATTTTCAAAGATCTTCTAAGAGAACATTATTTTTTTCTATACAAAATTAATTGTGCTTATCTAGAACCTTAGACATTAGATATACAATCAAGCAGAAAGAAGAAAGATTAAATAAAACAATTTATATTTATTCATAATTGATTTCTTCCAGTGAGATCATAGAGTAAAATTATAACTGCTTATTTACCTAAAATCCATTTCATAAAATCACAGAATCAAAGAATGATTTATATTGCAAGGGAATTTAAAGACAACCTAGTTCCATGGGCGAGGACACCTTCGACTAGACCAGGTTGCTCAACATCTCATCCAACCTGGCCTTAAACACTTCCAGAGATGGGGCATCCACAACTTCTCTGGACAACCTATTTCAATGTCTCACTACTTTGACAGCGAAGAACTTCTCAAGCCTGTCAAGTTCCCTCTGGATGACATTCCTTCCTTCCAGTGTGTCAACTGCATCACAGAGCTTGGTGTTGTTGGCAAAACTTGCTGAGGATGTATTCAATCCTATTGTTCATGCTGGAAAATCCAGTTCTGTAGGTTTTATCAAATTTAATAAACATGGAGATGATCAGATGTATTTTAACTTTTTTTGCTATGCTAAAGGGATTCATAATGGTTTTAAGCTTGTCTGGTGAGCAGTAATGATGTTTTTGACTTTCTCAGCAAGTTCAGGGATCTTCTGCTTTCATAGTCCATTGTATCTGGAGTAATATTAAAAAAGTATGAAACTTGTCATTAAGATACATTACCATTTTCAGGCTGATGTCATGACTCTGAGGGCATTAATAAGCCTTAATGGGCCTGACTAGTCTCACTTGAGACTTCCAGCCATGCCAATTGACCCAAAGGTTTGATTTCAGTTCCCCCTGGGGTCATCAGCCTCTTCCTGAGCTATGGCCGAAGCATGTTATCTTCTGCTCAGTCACAGCCATTCCTCTGCCGGGCTATGGCCCCACAGCATCAGAACTCCAATCCATGGACTGACTTCCTCGCTTTATCTTGCTCTGATGCTTTCATGAGGAACCTGTCCTGGACCAGAGCCTAAGTCTGACTTACTGACTCACAAGTTTGTCCTAGGCCCTGCCTTATCTCCATGGTATGTCCCTGTTGGACTTGACTACTATTTCATTATCTACCTTGCTTCCTCTCTGTGTCCTGTAGGGTATACCTTGGATGATGAAGACCTGTACTTCCAACACCCATGGGCATCACCCTCAGCTCCTGCTGTTCTTAAGGAACCACTGGCCCTTGATGCTCACTAAGAATTGATTTTGGATGATGTATGTATTACTGCTGCATTATGATATATCTAAGTGTACGTAATTAATACTGAATTGCTTCAAAGAGGATGCAGGTATACCTTCAGACAATAAAAAAAAAATATTGCTTTCTAGAAGCAGCCTCTCTAAATTAGAAGTTTCTGCTAATCTCTGCCTGAAAATAATACTCCTTCTTCTTTGGTCTAAACATATCTGAAATGCAGTATTGTAGTGAATGTAAAAACTGTAAAAAACCCCAGACAACACTGAAAGGTTGAGGATGTGAGATAATTTTATTTCACACATTAATTAAGTAAAAGTCTCTTGGTATTCAGGCAGATATTTAAAACATTTTGCATATGTTGTTCAGTTTTTGAAACAAACAAAAAAAAATTAATTGCATGATTCCATTATGAAGTATTCAGATTTCCAAATAATGGTATTTACTGGTTGATCTTGAAAAATATTTTTCTCCCTTTCTTGTTCTTTGCCTTAACACTTTTTTACACACAACTTTTAATATATGCAGACCAGGAGATTTATAGGATCTAAATAATTTTTTGGTTCCATGTCAACTTATTCAGATAATATTGTACATTTGTATTAGAAATTGTGGCATTGATAATGGCTAATTTTACCACTGTTACTAAATCTATCCTGGTGGGCTGTGAGATGTCAAGAAAGGAATCAATATTTTAGCACCTAAGAGACATAGCTAGCCATGAAAATGTTCATTATTACAAGTACAATTTGTTAATTCAAAATGTTGTATTTATGTAAATGCTAAGGTATATTTTTGTAATCATCCCTTACAACTCTTTCTTTCTATTCTAAAGTAATAATAATGCATAGGAAATTCTAAGCATTTTTTCTTTGGGGAAAAAGAAAGGTAGCTTTTCAACTGAAATCAACATTTTCTTTTCCCCCAATATTCCACCCCTACTTTCTGTAAAATAAACCTCAACTCATTGAGGTTAATAATTTATTATCCTCATTCATGTCATGTCATATCTAAAGAAACAAACCATACTTATTTCTGGCAGATGATTCTAAACTAAAATTGCAAGAGCAGAATAGTTCTGGAAAAAAAATAACAAACCACAAAAACCCCACAGATGATAAAAAATCGTAAAATCACAGTTGTGGCCTAGACAGGCATATTTGGAAAGTATCTGAAGTAGAAGGTTAGAAAAAAAATGATTATGGCTTTGCCAGCCTGCTAAAGAAAGGTGTTCTGTGAAAAAATACTACTGCTGATGGAATAAAAGAGATAGTTACGGTCACTGGCAGCATTCAAAGAATAACAGATAAGTGGAGATGGGAGGAGTTACTTCAGTACTTCACAGTACAGATGGAACTCCTTTACTGACCAGGTCAGTGGTAGATGGACATTGAGAAATTGCAAGTGCAGTAAAAGAAATCTTTAAAATCAAAATATATATTAGATCAGAATAGTTTGAAATACACTGCTTATGGACAGTAGCATAGATGGATGCCTGTCCAGGGTAATTAATTACTTTCATTAAGCCATCAAAGTAACCTGTTACTTATTAAAGTTAACATCAAGAAGGAACAAGCAGTGGGTCCAGACACTCTCCCTGATAGTCTTACAATGTTAGGGAGAATCTTTTTCCAAACTATTAAAATAATAGTTTGAAAAAAAAATAATTGTTCAAGATCCACTTTGAATGAAAGAGATAAGAATTGCCAGCACACTGGTGTAAGTGCAATGCAGAAAACCCGACCGATGTCACTAAAATGCTCACACTAGCAGTTTGAATCTGAACGAGCTACTAGTAGTTTCATTACCTTTGTCCAGTTATTTGTGTTTTAAAAACTCAGTTGAAACAAAATCAGATTTTAGGGATTTTTAAAACATCAAATCATCAGTTGTACTTGGCCATTCAGATAATTTCTTATTCAAATGCTAATCAAAACTGGATATGTTGAATGTCGTTGGATTCAGTCAACTTTTTTTCCAACAGAATATTTTTTTTAAATATATTGATTTGCTGACATTAAACATTTCCTCTACAATGTTAAAAGATTATGTCTTAGCAAATAATCACATACACAAACAAAAACCACAACAAAATATCTCCTTCACTTTATATGTTGCTATATTACAGTGATTAGAAATATGGTGGGATGGAGCCAACTTCTGGGACTCCCTCCTTGTAATCCTGCAGTGGTAAGATGAGGAAACCACGCTGGAACATGGGAATGCTGATTAGATATTGATTGATTAGAAACTGAATGTGAGCATGTTCAAATACTGGAAAAAATTGCTCAGAAAGGTTGTAGGATGTCTGTCCTCACTCAAATACCACAGGTCTGAGAATCTTGGTCCAGTTAGATGTGTTTTCAGCAGAGGGTGGGCTAAGTAGCCTCCAAAGTTCTTTACCAACCTAAACTACTCTATGATTTTATGATTCCTAGAGTGATATAATTTCAGGTCAAAACTAGAGAGGTCTACTAATCACAGTAGAGCTATCAGTCATATGTTTAATAATACCACCTCAAAGATCTCTACAAAGGTCTCCTCTTTGTCTGATCTTTCTTTTTTTTCCCTCTCTTTTTCTTTTTTTTTTTTAAAAAAGTCTTGATCTGCAATTCCTTATGTCTTAATGCTGTTTAGTACTAGACTCTATTTTTCAAAATAGATATATTTTTTATTCCATGAAGAATGGGAACTGTTTTCTAAACCTAAACATGAGTGCCATGAAATAACCATTTCCTGCTTCTATCTCTTTCTTCACATTTTAGGAAGTGTTGTTAGGAATGAAAACCAAAACATCTCTCAGGAGCTTATGTGCTCCTAAGGACTGAGGGATTGAGAAGCTATTTATTACAAAGCTACTTGCAATAAATTGGTTTCATATACTGTTTCTAAATAGTCAAAGCCTATAGTGTCTCATCCTTTTTGTTTAGTTGGCTTACATTTATATTTGTTCCATAAGCCTCAACTTTACAAAACTTATACTTTATTGTTCTTTCTTCAAATATATTATTTTTACCCTGGTTACAACCCCTTTTTCTAATACATTTTCTCCTATTCTGGAACATAACAATCTGGAATTCTATCTTTCTCAATCCTTTAATCTTTTAGACTGTTTTCAATTTAACTTGTTTTTTACCTTCCTAGCAAAACTAATGATTTCATGAAACTGTGGAGATTTCTGGGCATCATAGGCTGTCTCTCCATGTTCATATGCTTGTCAGAATATATTCACTGAGGAATTTTTCTTTTATACTTAGAGGAAATATTAACAAATCTCTGGAGCAAAATAAGATTTAGTAGGAAGTATAACTCATTTTTCTTGATTTTCAGGTACCTAGAGTACATTTTTTGTGTTACATTTTATTTACTTTGACATCCTTAATGGATGCAAAAAAGACATCAGAGTTATTAGCAACCCCTTAGTTTACTTCAAAACACAGATGAGTTTAAAATGTGAAAAAGAAATTATATTCAGTTGTACAATAGAATACAAGTTCACTTATTGATTATAACATTCAAAAGGTTAAAAAGAAGTCAAAAATTAGTCTTAATCCAGGAAAATCAGAAAATACCACAGAGACATAAAAATAATCTCTTACTTTCCTTTTAGAATGCCCTGAGATAGTCCATCTCTAAAAGCTACTTAGGTGAATCTTGTCCTGTCTACACCCTTTTCCAATGAAAACACTTCTCTGTCATTCCTCTTCTAGTTATTTGAAATCCTAGATGCATTATAAGAATGCAATAATCTTCAGTGTATCTTCCAGGACCTTTAGTTTTTTTTTTTCTCATTAATCAATTTAAGGTGTGTTTTAAGGTTTTATTCTCTTTTCTGAGAATACATGAGAATGACTGTTGAAACTTGTCTGAAGCTATAAAACATATATTCAATCGCATTATTATAATTATTTCTTCTGCTAGGTTCACCTTCTTGAATATGAAATCAGTTGTACTGTATATACTGTTATCTCTGACTGCTCTTACCACAGACAGCGAGATTTGTCAGAGTAAATTTTTCACTTCTTCAAAAGAGTTCATAACCTATTGGGTTGGTTTGTTTGTTCTATTGTTTGTCTGGGTTTTTTTAAAAAATTACCTAATGTTATCTTTTTCACAAGATGGATTACTGTTACATTTCCACATATGTAATCTACCAGTAACTCAGATGACCAGATCGTCTTCTAAAGTGACCACTTAGTCATCCTGAGGTCACTACTTTTGATGAGTTTGGTGATTCAGTCTGTGTGCAACTTACAAAATTCCTCTGCTTCTCACATCTTCTTCAGTTCTACTGAAAGGGAAGCTTTAAAGATAATGTCTCCATAGGCAATTGATACAAACAGAAATCTGAAGGCTATGCCTCAAAGGGCATAAAATCAGTGTCAGTTAGTACAGAAGTTATTGGGAGAGATGTATTTTTCCTAGGATAATGATTTATAATTTGTCTTTAATATTTAAAATCTTGATTCACAGTCCATATTTACTCAATGAAAAGAAAATTCCTATAGGAGAGTACATTTTATCCTAAAATATGTGCCTGAAGAAAGTCAGATAAATTTCTGGGTTTATATTTTTATTCCTCTTTCAACTATCAAAATAAAATTTATATGTCTGTTTCCAGATACCTAAATTTAGGTGATTCCCACTTACTCATGTAAGTCTATGTTTCCTCTTTTTTATATGAAGTAAAAGAACTTAAAAATAAATCTGTATGTCTATCTGTAGACCAAGAAGTCTCCTCTGCAGAGCGATGAAGAAAAATAATCTTTTGGATTAACTCCTTCTTTGTTTGTCACTAAAGATCTCTACAGGTAAGGATTTATGGGTGTTGACACTGCTATTCAAACCCATGCAAAATCCTGACTGTGGCACTAGAAGCGATTTCATAATGAAATCAGTGCAAGGTAAAGGAAATTGTTATGGTGCTATTTGCTTTTGCAGCCTATGATGCTCATCAGCCACTGCAAGAAAATAGGAAGTATTTTGAAATCTGCAGGTAAAACTTGTGACATATAACACAGGTTATACCTGTGATATACCATAATAACCTATGGTATACAGGTAGCCACAAAGAGTCTTGTCTAATGAACTGACAAATATTTCAGAAACTTATTTATGAAAAACAAAGAAAGAAATGCTCCCCTGCCACACTCTTGGACAGAAGACTGAAGATAGAAGTTATTTATCCTTAGAAATCAAGATTGGACAAGCTGCCACATGCTTTTACCTACGGTTTATCTGAGACTTAAAGACTCGTAAAAACAAATGTATTGCTTACTGATACCCAGAGAGGTAAATGTTTGATATTCTGCCAAAAATATCCCAACTAATGCGTTTCTCAACCCAGAACGCCTTCTCCAAGTTGCTACGCAATCTGTTTACCCAAGCATCCCACCACAGCTGGAATAGTCTCCTCTCCCCTTTTGGCCAAGAAACAGCATTTCACTTTAATCTCTCTTCAAAACATGCTTTTTATCAACTGGCATTCCAACATTCATATTTACATGTCCAACTCTCAGCTGGCATATGAACAAAATATTAACTACAGAACAAACACTTCTAAATATGTTATTTTTTTAAGTTGATATTTTTTAAGTAACAAAAATACTGCAAGGACTCCATGATAAGCATCAAATAAGCAACTGAAAGTCTTTCCTCCCTTCAGAAAAGTTTCCTTTCTTCTTTCTGTTGCCATGGGTAAATTGAGTCACTTTCATGGAGAGCTCTCTTGAGACACTTAGCTGAAGTACTGAAGACCCTAGTTAGCCTAAGATCCTTCAAAAAATGAACTGGGAAAAAAAAGATAAATCTCTAATCTTACTCACTGGTTTCATCAACTACCCAGGAAGCTGTATGGGTTTTTGCTATAGTTAGAATTAAGATCAAAGAGGTTTAAGTAGATACTGAATTAATATAAAATTCTGACATATTTTAAATCAATTAAAAACACCCACTAATTCCACTGCCACACAAATTTTAGTCTTGAGTTTAGTCTTGAGTTTCTTAAAGAAAAACATATTTACTGAGATCCCTATTTATATTTTAAAATTACTTGTCTCACTCACTGTAATCAACAATCAAAGAGAGAAAAAAAACATAATCAAACAAAAAAACAGAAGACAACCTCAAAACCCCAATATTGTAATATGTTTGTACTCTGAACACTGTTATGTTGGTTTCCTTGCTTAAGCAAATTTTTAAGATTCTCAACTTCTGAACTACAATAGTGTTCACTAAACAAACAAAAAAATGAACGAATTCCACATCTTTGACTCCAACTCAACATTTGCAGTGCTTGAAGATGAAGCATAAAGTTGAAACAATGTGCAAAAGTTCTAAAAAATATTATTTCTCATGTTTCTTTACTTTATTGCTTTTCAAGTCTATCATTGTATTTTAGACATCTCTACTTTAAAAAAATTTAGGCAGCCCACAATTCAAACTCTAAGGTATATCAACCAAAATCTGCATCATATTTTCTAATATAAAACTTTTACTAAATGTCTTTAAGAAATGCCTACATTATAGGTTCCTGACAGGAATTTGTTCATTGCAACCCTTGAGTAAGCTTAAAACTGTACAATCAAAATTATATATCTGGGACAAATCACTGACTAGGACTGTAAAACACTGTTTGAGATGCACTCATGAATTTTATTAATGCTAGCTGGAAACTACTAAGTCCATATATATTTCAAATTTTGGATATACCAGCTTGTACAGCTCTGTGATTTGGAATGCACAAGCACTCAGTAGGGGGCTGGTTAGCTCAGTCAGTTGAGCGTGGCAATAACAATGCCAAGGTCACGGGTTCAATTCCCATTCGGTCCCCATGTGTTACCTCATCTAGTCAAGAGGCGGTGTCCCTGGCGACAGGGAGGCTGGATTAAAATGATGTCTAAGGTTCCTTCCAGCATACGCCATTCTATGATTCATTACATGATGGTCTCCATTTGTAGGAATGTGACCAGTTTTTTACTGGTGCTCTGATATCCTTCAGGCTTGTCTGGTGGTCACAGTTCACAGTTTCACACTCTTGGAAGTGCTGCTTGGCAGTGACCATTCAGATCATGCTAATGTCTCTGAGGCACTGGTGGCTATACCATACGTCTAGGAGACAACCCATGCAGTACTACTCACGTATTGTGTGGTTTCAGGAAGGTTCTTTCATTTTTCTGTCTGCAAAACGAGAATAGCAGGTGTTCATCTCCTGTGCTACAAAAGATCTGTTGCGGGTGAAGAATTAATGGTAAGGACCTTATAGAAAGACAAGATAACTAATACAGAAAAAAAGTATGTTTACATATAAATCACAAGAAAGAAGATAAAAGGTGAACTTGAAAATGGAGAAGAATGATGAAGGTAATACAGTAAATTCCATTAATATGAGTATGTATTTGCGCATTAGGAATAAAACTCATGCAACACAAGATACGGTGTTCAGCATCTCACTGCTTAAATTTTAGTCTCTGGTTTTTTGAAAGGAGCATTCAAGCAAACTGATCTAGTTAAAGACGTCCCTGCAAATTGCAGAGGAGTTGGACTAGATGACCTTCAAAGGCCCCTTCCAAACCAAACATTTTATGATTCTATGACTCTGTGAAGTCTAAAAGATGCCATAAAAGAAGATAGCCTGATGCTGGAGAAAAATATTTTTAAAAGTTGCCATTCTATTCATAGTTCTGTCCAAATTAATGAAGAGGACAGAGTAAACCAACAGATGTGTTGAAAATGTACCTAATTTCCAAAGGTGAAGGATTCTTTTGCAGCCCTAAATAAGGTAATAATTTGAGACTTGAATATATAATCCCTTTCAGTTTAAGCAGCAAAATCATCTATAGTGATGAGGATCACAAGTTGTCTCAGAAAAGTGGTATAGTGGTGTCAGTGATACCCACCTGCTTGGAAAAAAAATAAAAATTAGAGAATGAGTCAGGATAAAGATGACCTGGTTTCAATGTCCCTCATGAGTCTTAGTTGATAAAAACTCACCTTCTAGAGTTCTCCTACATTTTGCTTCTCCTAAACAATAGTGCTTTGTGTTCTAATTTTACTGTTATGGAGGCAAGAATACAAGTCTCATATCTGAAGACAAAATACTGTTCTGTGCAGCAATGAAGAAGGATTTTTGTATACTAGTGATTTCAGCCTTTAGTTACAAGTAATGAGTGACAGGTCTTCTCTCAATGCCTTTTTTCCCTGTAACATTTCAATATTTAAAAATTATGTTTCTGCTGTGCAGAGGACTCCTCTCAATCAGCGGAATAGTTCACAGTGGATTAAAGAGGCCTATACACCTTATTTTGCTTTTGCTTTCTCTCCTTCTAACTCCACTATTCTTGGATGCACAATGGAATGGTTTTAAGTGTGATAAAGAAAATATTTCCTTTGTTCTTTCTGTTTCAATGCCTGGTGGGACGTTTTGTTGTGAGATAGAAATCCTTATGTTCAAGGAAGCATAAGATCTCCGTTTACTTGATAAAGCAGGACAGTATCAGTAACGTGAAATTTTGTCCTTTCTTGGATGTAGTCTCAAGTTGCTTTGTGGCAGAGACCACAGGGAGAAAGGATAGTGCACATCTCGATCTCATCCCTGAGTGATTTCAGGATGCGTTTGTCTTTCATTAATACACTGTGCAAGCTATAGTAATTCAGGGTTATTATATAAACTACTTAGGTTACTTTTGATATTGTGCTGAAGATCCAGAATATTTTAATTCAATATAAGTGTGCTTTCCAAAAAGGCAGAAATTGTTATTTTACTGCCAGAGTTTTGTATAAGCAAAGAATCACTAGGGATGTTCATATTCAGCAAGTACAATGAAGTAATAAATATTTCATGGAGGGGAAAAAGGTCAGCTTGACCAAACCACTTTTTGGTTTGTTTTATTTTAATGGATGTGAATGTGAAAAATGCTTTTAAGGAAAGTGTCTTGTAATGTTGCGTTTTTATGCCACAAGTTTATAGCTTGATTCTTTTCCACCAGTTTTATGTCTAGATAAAATAGTGGAGCAACAGTGATGATTTCTGGTAATAGAAATGGAGAATTAGGCCATGAACATGTGTTTAGTCTTTATTGCAAATATCTTAAAGGTTCGACTACATGTTTAAGAGCTTTCCTGTGTTGACACATTTGATGACTGCAGTTTCTAAAGGATATAGTAGGAAAGATGGCTTAAACATAGACAAATCCTATCCGTATTTATGGCAAAATATAAATATTTAATTTGTGTAAAGGGTTCCTGTGAATGCATTTGTATTGAATTGAAAAAAATATATATGTCTGCATATTTCTGACAAACATGAAAGTGTGTATGGATTGCTTTAAAATAGAAATAAGAGATCACAAAGACTTTTCTTTGGATAAAGACTTTTTTATTGGATAAAAACAGCTAGCTGTCTTCTGAAGGTCTGAATAATCCTGTCTTGGAACCTCTCTCAACAGGCAATGGGAATGAAAATCTAGCCCTTTCTATCCTCTAGCCTTGTGAAAGGCCAGAACGCACTATAAAAGGACCTGCACATTCCCTCCTACTAAATCCTAGAGCTTGTAATATGTGCCAAAAGTTTTACAAAATAAACCCAGTATCATTCTGGGCTGTTAGACAGTCTTTGCACTACTCTGGACACTTGAACTTGAGAAGGAAGGAGGAAAACAACACTTCTTTAGATAATGATGATGATTTAGGGCCTCAAGGGCATCACATATCAAAGGAGATTGAGGAAAAGTATATCGCATGGTAGAATAGTCAGGCATCTCTGGGCAGGGTGGGTGAAAGCCACTGTACTCCTCCTGCCTGGGGCTGACTTGAGCTCAGGTCATTTAGCAACTTCTTCATGAAAGCAAACTGAATCCTATTCATAATTTTTTTCATTCTTGAGGATACAGGTTACATTTAAAAAATATAAAGCTGTTGAATGTGTGGTGACTAATATGAGTTAGAGCATACAGCTTGTCACTGATGTTAATTCTTTCCACAAAGGTTTTGCTGCTGTTAAACAATTTCCTTACAGGAAGCACTCGAACACAATCACATCAGGTCATGATAAAAATTTCAGGTAGCTGGTGTATTAGATATATGGACGTGTATATATATGCTTGCAAGGTAAGCAATATCAAATGGGTGTTGCAAACAAATATGTTTTCTTTATCCTACATTTATTTACTTTTAGTCTTTTACTGAGTTTAAAACATTTTTCTGTGTACTTTAAATTCCATATTCTCTGTCTTTGGCTCATTAGAAATGTAGGGAGTTTGCTGTAGTGCTTACATCATAATTAAGAAGCATCTGCTTGATAATTTGTCTTGCAGAGCAACAAGATTTTAAATTAGTTTGCCAGAAATTACATCAAGACAGTTCTGTGACATAAATGCAGTGAAACATGTCAATAGCTTAATATTCTATTTGGTATAATCTACTTCCTAAGCCTCATACAAATATTAGAATTGAGATTTTTTTTCTTAAATAATATTAACTTAACTTATGGGAATTCTATTTAACATATCTGCTTATAACGCAGTAGACTTTTTTAGAGGCTTTTTCTCATCCAATACATCAAGTCTGATTTTTATATGTTACTAGGTATTTTAATTAAAGAAATTCTATAACTGAACTTCAGATAGCCCTCAGAGACATTAAATATATTATTTTGCTTTGTACACTGCTATAGTTAAACTTTAGGAAATAAACATTTCTCAATATATGGTTGGTATAAACTACATAACTACATATCACCATATTGTCACATGTCAAAGTCTATCCTACACAGTTATAATTTCTATTATAGTTGAGACAAGTTACCCAAAAATTTGTAACTTTATTCCTACTTTGGGGAAGTTGTGTCAAATCCTAGTTTTATTTTAAAATACACTCTTTTAAACCAAATAATTCTTAGGAAAGATGTGAAGTTATTTAAAAAGTGTGGTAAACATAGGTGTTCCACTCTGTCAAATTGTTATTGAGTCATTAGAAGTTAGGCATTTGTGTCACTTTCAGATCAATGATAGCACCACTTCTCTAAATTTTCAGCACAGGTAGAGTGACTAGAATACTATATCTTTGCCTTGTCTCACACATGAAAAAAAGTAATTTTTTTTTTTGTTTCTTCTCTCATATAGTAACCCTGCTAGGAAATCTGAAACTGATGATGACAAACATTTATCTGAAGTGATCTCTGTTTCACTGAGCACTGATATTTCAGTGATCTGAGTAAGTCTTTTGAGAGTTAGCTCTCATTTTAACTTGTTCAAGGTCAGCAGCAGGAAATAGGTGTCTTGTAATTACAGAAACACCGAGTAATATAATAAGGTCTCTTACTGGCTTCCTGATTATAAAATAAGTTTTACTCTCCATTTTACCAAAAAAATATAGTCCTTTGAATCATGATACTTAAGATCTTACCAAGGTGGCCATACTTAAACTAAAGAAGGTTACAGAATTATTGGACTTGGACTATTTTTATAACTGTTATTAAGATATTTGTACAAAATAAAGGAATTAATTAAACGAAATAAAATCATAAATTATTTTTCTGGGTTTCTGTACTCTTTTGCTGCAGCTGATAATGAAATATTGCTTCTGCTCTAAACTGAGTCAGGAATTCTCCTGTTACAGTCTTAAATGAATGGAATTGATGAAAAAAACCCATAGAAATCTCAATTAAGATCTTGACTGTGAGAGCCATGCTCACTTTTTTGTTTAGTCCTTATGTCGCATCATCTATCATGCTATCAAAGTTTATAACACTCTATTGTATTCCTAGGAAACACTGAAATACATTATAATGCAAAGCCACAGGTAGTTTTTAGTTTCTGTAGTAAAGGTTTAAATGAACATTTATAGTTAATACTTTAAGAACTGGGGTTGTAAAGTCAGACATTTAAATCTGTGCTGCAAAACAAAAGCAGGCACCTTGCAATGTTTATATTAAATTAAGACTTGTGTTCTCAAAGCCCTTCTACAGAAAAAATGGTGCCAACTTGAACACTCAATTGAGGTGCATGCTTTTATGCATTTCTCCTGATTCTTTGAATCCTATGTCTCTTTCTGTACAAGGGACCAACTTCAATGGAAGCAGTGGAAAGCAGTACTCTACAGCTGGATTGGTTGGTAGCCTTACAGCAGATATTTCAGGTGAGATAAACAAAGCTAAAGTGTGAGATCTGGAGCTGGCTCCTACTTCATGAATAAACACTTAATTTTCATGTAGTATATTTGAGTGTCATTATCTCCAGTAGTTACAAAGGTTGTGTATGGCTAAACCTCTTGCATGAGATTGGAGAATGTAGGTGTCACGTGTGTTACTTCCTTGAAGTAGATGCTGAGCTACTTTGGTTGGACAGGTTCTGGGCATGTATAGAAGACCCATGCAAACTTGTAAACTCCCACACTGAACTAGGAAGCTTCTGCTACTCACATGCTGAACTAACGCTTTTACATTTTAGTTTGGGATTTTGTTACAGCCTAAATAACTCCTAGTTTATGGAATTTTGTATCTTCCGTTCACTATCAGTATGATTTAGTATGATATCTTTTTCTGATTCTGACAGTCCTCAATTTTAAATTTCAGAAAGAGATTAAAATATATTTGTGTTGTTTAATAAGAAACATCACCTGAAATCCATCTTATTTCCCCAGGAATGCTTGACAGCATAAGTAAAATTTAGGTTTTTTACTATGCAGTATTATTTTATTATTTCCCATGTGATATTACCATAAATAGTGTAGTTACTAAAATGCTACCAGATGCAGAATCTAAACAAGAATATATGAGCTGGTGTGAGGTGTATGAGCCATGATACAAGTGTATTTATTTCTTTAGCTGCTAAGTGCAAAAGAATGAATTATATACATCTGTTTCAGGTAACAAAATATAATAATTGATAAAATAGATATTTCCTCCTGGCCCACATTCCATTTCTTTACAATGAACAGATATCCAACAATCAGAACTTCTTGTTTATTTTAACTGCTAAACTAGAAGTGTTATATTAGGCTAATTGCAGAACTTCGTATCAGATAATATAACCTCTCCTATCTGAACAGATTTCAGGTTTAACTAAAAAATTACTTCCACTAGGCAACTAGAATAAAGTGTAAAAAACCAACTCATTATTTTTTAAGTTCAAGATTTATGAATTGAATTGAAACAAGCCTGCCATGTTCAAAGTGCTTGTTATTATACGCCTGAGGCGAAACTGTTATCTTATACTTCTGATTTTATGTTAAAGGTTAAATTCTCACTCCCACACCTTTATGTTCCTTAGTGGAGCCCGGAATGAAGCCTTGCAATAGGCTAAAACGAGTTTCCCTGGGGGCAGCATCCCTTTCAGAAAACAGCTGGAGACCTAGCACCTGTTAAATCTCCTGCCTCCAAACCTTGACACAGGGGTGAAGATGCAGCATGTAGTTTGACAGAGAAACTGATTAGCATGATGGACCATACGGCAGCTCAGAGAAACAGCTCTATATTTAAAAGAAATCCTCTATCCCCCTCTGTCCAATATATATGAGAGCAGCCAAGTTTAAAAAGAAACAGTGGCCTTAACTCCTCACTCTCCTTGCAATGACTTCTACACTGCACTGCACTGTCTCTACACGGAGAAGGAAAAGTGAGATGTTCTTCCTTAACTACACTGAGGAAAAACACACCAGCATGGAGGGATGTCCCCCTCCCTATACCAGCCTTTGTTTGGAGCTTTGCATGTTGAATTAAGAGTATGTTTTAATACATAGTTGTTGTTCACCTTTCTTCAAATACTTGGTCTGGGACATGAGGAATCAAAGTTCAGCCTTTCTACCTCTACATAAAGACTGGATAGTCTTTAAGTGGCAATGAAGAAAGGAACAGTAAATAGCAGGTGGTGTGAGGAGTGCACTTACCTTTAGAAAAATTAATCCACATGCATAATTAAATTGAATTTATTTAATAAATGAAAGCTCCTCCAAATTTTAAGGTTCGGGTATCAGTTGAGAAGAAGAGTTAATACACTACACCTACGCTAACAAAAGAATGGTGATCCAGATCATACACTCACCTATAAAAGATGAGGAGTCTCAAGAACTATCCTTGGCCAGCGTCCCAAACTAAGGGAGAGATTAAGCCCTGACCGCAGTCTGCTGCTTCCACAAGGCCATTCCAACATGGCCTACGGCAGAACCCCCTTTCAAAGCTTCAATTGAGTATGAACTGGGGTCAATTAAAGCCATCTCAACTTCTCATTGGCTGCCAGCCAACTTCCTGGGTGTGCCCCTGGGCTAGTGGGCTAGTTCTGAAGAAGCCAGGTTTTCGTCTCAGCAGATTCTCTGAAATTTGGGTGGCGACCGCTGTACTGGGGGAAATGCACCTGCCACAGGTGGTCATATACAATGCTCACAGGGTCAGGATCTCACTCGTGGAGGAAGGCAAACCTCTTCTGACCACACGTGTAGAAGTTCTCTTTGCAAAGCTAATGTAATGAACTAATTATTTTGCAGTTCACATTTGAAAAGTCATTGTTCCTGAAATAGAAAGCTCTTGTTTGCTATCATTGTAATACATAGGTAATATATTTTTGTTGCCTAGATCCTGAAGAGAATAATTTAGTCTTCCTTGAGAGAAGAGAGGAAAAAAAGCAGCATTTTAAAGCCACGTCACACTAATTAATTTGTCACTTTTTATTAATGTTTTCTTTTCCTCATACAGGCTAATCTGAGCTTGACTGTGAAATATAGCTTTGAGTTGGCAGGCCTGAAGCCTGACTGAACTACCAAATAACAAATCCAGCCCTTTATGGCCCGAAAGCTGATTTAGCCTTTCTGCAGTAAACTGGCATAAGGAAATATCTAAGATAGATTCCTGGATCTGTTATGTTTTAACAAAGCTGTCACTGGACTAAGAGGCCACTGAAATTTTGCTCTTCTCTTTCTTGTATTGCACTAACACACTACCTGTATGCTATCAATTTGATAATGTAGTTCAATAGATGAAAAAAAAAAAAGAAAAGAAAATAGGTCATTGTAGTGGTGGTGTTATTGGTTCTGAAGTGGAGACAAAGCATAGTATTATTCTCTTCAGGACACACAGGTCAAATTCTATGTTTTTTGACAGATGATTCTTGATTTTTAAAAGGCCTGTCCTTATTGTATTTCAGAAATCAAATGTAAATAACCTTGTTTAAGCACAGCTTAAAACATGTTTGAGCACAGCTAAACATGTTTAGATCTCAAGAGGAATCTCAGGCGTCTGCAGTACTGTGCTCAAAACTGAAGAGGAGTCCAAGCATTTTCTCAGAAAAGCTTTACATGTGATCATAAGGAAACAAATTATCTTTATGCTTAAGGAAAGTGCACACACAAAGCAACAGACGGTTTTGCCCCCGGGAGTACAAAATAATCCCCATTCCATTTAAGAAAGTGTAAATTAAGATGGTAATCTTAAGGAAAATTAATACAATAGAAGAATCACACACTTAATTGTAAAATAAGATTCAGATGTTTAAATCAACTTAGTATTTGTCTCTTTATGAAGTGATAACAAATATTTGAAATTTTATTTACATAAATAAGTAACACTTTGTAACTTTTTTCCAAATAACAAACTAGTACATTTTCAGTTACTATGCATAATCTTTCTCTTTGTGTTACTAGTAGAAGTAAAACATTGGATTTTGCATCCTATTTGATTTTCCAGAGGATTTAATCAACCCACATTACACTGACATATTGAACCAAAATCAGCCCAGGAGCACAGGTATCCAAGGAGTAGTGCAAAACCTTTTAAGCACGAAGGCAATAGTCTGTCATGTAGACTGAAAACTATGAGAATGTACATGGTAAAATCTATGTCTATCACACAGTTGTCATGATACGGTTCAAAATCTTCACTGGGAATAATGCTGAGGATTAGCATTTTGCTATGAGTCTTCATGGAGTACAAAGAAATCTCAGAGGAAGGAAATTAGATGTAGAATTTATCTAGGCAAGCATTAACTCTGTCATTGTGGGATTCAACCAATGACGGGTATGCATGTCTGTGACACAGATCCTAGTAATGGCATATAGCAAGACAGTTGGAGATTCTCAGTGCAGGGAAATGTCTTAAGCTATGATCACGTCTGTGCTGTGATATCGGCACAAATTTGAATCCAAACGTGAGTTCAAACATCTTCATTGTTCATATATTGACTTGCACTATGGTCTGATGCTGAACAAACCATCTGGTTCCCAGGCAGGGAAACTCAGATCTGAGGTGATGAGAGGAGCTGGATTTTGTTGGAGTTTTATTCTTCTGAACAGAATTGATGTGACTTCTGCTCTTATTTTCAGATCCTGAGATTAGTTTTCCAGACTATTAGATTTACTGAGTTTAACAACCTTTAGATAAGATCCTGAATACAGTCTTCAAGATCTTTTCATATGATACCTGACACTGTGACCTTTCCTTTGCTGACTTACGTCTACACATTTGTCCTATAATCTTTCTGAGGACCAAGGCTAGGCTAACCAACATACAGTTACCTGGGTCCTCCTCCTTGCTGTTTTTGTTTGCTTGTTCATTATGTTGTCTGCTTTTTTTCTTTTAACATGTGTGTGGTTTTTGCCTTTTTTCAATCATCAGGAACATTTCTCAATAACAATGGCTTTTTGAATATGGAGAGCATTCTTGTAATGGTATTGACTAGCTCCCTGTGTCATCGCACTGACCTATGTGTGTCCAGCTTGTTTGGGTTATTTTTAACTCAGTCTCCATCTACTCCATGTACTGGTTACACTCCCACAAACTGCTGTCAGACTTAGTGGCATGGTAAGCCTGAAAGCTGACCTTGTCAGTAAAACAGACAAAAGTGACTCCAAGTCTTTTCTGCATCATTTATCACTAGATCCCTTGCCCATTGAAAAGATACATTTTTCTCTTTTTTCATTTTGCTCTCTGTGTATTTCAGAAATCCTACATGTTGCCTTTTGCACTCTTTTCTAGTTTCAGCTCAAGTTGCAAATTCTGCCTTTCATTTCAAACCTGTATGCTTGAGCAATGTCTCTATATTTCCCTCAGGTAGCTACTCCTCACTTCTATGTTCTTTGTATTTTTTTTTTTCCATTTGAGCTCAGTCATGTGCTCCCTGTTCATCTATGCTGGCCATCTCACATTATTATTAGACTGTCTGCAAACTGAAGAAGACAGTTGTCCTTGAAGATCATCTAGCTCTCCTAGGCTATACAGTACAGTCTTCCATGTGATTCCTGAAGAAGCTATAATCTGATGTTTTCAAAGTCTGGATCTATAGTTCTGCTATTCATGTCAATTTTATTTTTGAAAAAAAGGTTTCCTGAGTCTTTAGAAGACTTGTTGATCAGGTGGTCTGTAGCACATGCCCACCATGACATCAGCCATGTTGACCTGTCCTTGACTGCTCCATTGCACAAAGTTCAGCCCCTCCTGTTTGCCTTCCTGTCACGTGCTTGCTAAAGAGCTTGCACCCATCTGTCATAGCACTCCATTCATGAGTCATATCCCATCACACATTTGTGATTCTAATGGAACTGTCCGTAGACAGTTTCCAGTTTCTCCAGTTTGCTTCCCATACTGCATGTAGTAACCTGAGACAAGTCCCTCATCATACAGCTTTCAGAGGGATAATGAGAGTGCCTCCATCATCATGAATTCCTCTGGGTGACTCTTCATTTCCATGCAGGCCTCCAATTCTCTCCAGGTGTTTTCAGTATCCCCCACCAGCCTTGTTTAAAGCCCTCCTCACCGAATTAGCAAACAACTTTGCAAAGA
This sequence comes from Apaloderma vittatum, assembly GCF_000703405.1. Classification (NCBI taxonomy): domain Eukaryota; kingdom Metazoa; phylum Chordata; class Aves; order Trogoniformes; family Trogonidae; genus Apaloderma; species Apaloderma vittatum. Next base: position 2,244 of record NW_009703424.1, on the reverse strand, counting down.
TGTCCTTCACCAGATTTGACAGATGGCTTCTGTCTCTCCTCTGGCAGCCCTCATTCTTTAAAGAGCATCTTGGGGTCAGAAAAAACAAAGTCCAATACCAAGGATATTTTAGAGAAGAACTCATTCATTTACTCTAACTACTTTGTTTTCTTGGTACTTTTAATAGACTTTGGGTGTACATGAGGTACGTTCCAATACTTACGAAACATATGAAACTACTGATTAGTTGTAAAGATGTTATGAAAATCAGTGAAAATGTGACCGTGTTTTCACCCTGAAATGCTGAATCGTTGGATTTTGTCAATATGCCCTAGTTATCACTGCTAAAAACAAATAAAAATATAAAAAGTACTTCATGTGTGGAATTTCATAGGTGGAAATACAGTTATGCTGAAACACCACCATCTTCTGCACCCCTCAAATATGAATATTCATATATTTCCATTCATTAACTCATCATGAACAGTGCATACACCATTTCTGAAGTTTATGTGTTGGACCTGGGGTTCTAGTGGACAGCAGGATGACCATGAGCCAGCAATGTGCCCTCGTGGCCAAGAAGGCCAATGGCATCCTGGGGTATATTAGAAGGGGAGTAATTAGTAGGTCGAGAGAGGTCCTCCTGCCCCTCTACTCTGCCCTGGTGAGGCCACATCTGGAATATTGTGTCCAGTTCTGGGCCCCTCAGCTCAAGAGAGACAGGGAACTGCTTGAGAGAGTCCAGCACAGAGCCGCAAAGATGATGAAGGGAGTGGAACATCTCCCTTATGAGGAAAGGCTGGAGGAGCTGGGTCTCTTCAGCTTGGAGAAGAGGAGGCTGAGGGGTGACCTCATCAATGTTTATAAATACGTCAAGGCAGAGCGTCAGAAGTACCGAGCCAGGCTCTTTTCAGTGATGTCCAATGACAGGACAAGGGGCAATGGGTACAAGCTGAAACACAGGAGATTCCACAAAAATATTAGGAAAAACTTTTTCCCTGTGAGGGTGACAGAGCACTGGTACAGGCTGCCCAGGGAGACTGTGGAGTCTCCTTCTCTGGAGACATTAAAAACCTGCCTGGATGTGTTCCTGTGTGACCTACTGTAGGTGATCCTGCTCTGGCAGGGGTGTTGGACTAGATGATCTTTTGAGGTCCCTTCCAACCCCTAACATTCTATGATTATGTGGAATCTTGACAGAAATCTTATGGAAATTTTTTTCCAAGGTAAGTGCTTTACTGATTTTCTGTCTTGGAAAGATGTAAACAATGGAAACACAGCCTGATACAATCTATTTTAGAATCAGATAATTCAATAAATTCACCACAGTAATATCTACACTGCATTTTTGAAGTATGATGGACATATCTGAAATAATGTAACTAGTTAAGGTAGCAAAAGAGTGCAAATGGAGCAACATCAGCACCTGCGTAGGCCATGAACCTGTGCCTTGGACTGTAGGTATTCATTAGATACAAAACCCATACTGACATTCATTTGACTGCATATTTTGTTCTGCACTGGTTTCCAGACTTGCTCTAGCCAAGCTGATTTGGGTTAACAAATGGACTATTTTTGTTTCTCCCAAATGGCTTCTCAAAGCAGCCATACTTTGATGTTACAAGAAGACAGAGTGTGCATTTATGAAATTGGATGTTAGGGTTCTGAATTCAGCATAGGCTGTCTTGCAGAAGCAAGATGCTAGCTCTCTGTGCCAGAGAGCTTCTCTGTCAAAAAACACAACTTCAACTATGTACCAACAAACACCATCTCTTGTTGGATCAAGAGATTAATATCAAGAAAAGTTGTCTTCTAAGGAGTTTAAAATTTGGTGAAGGCTAAGGCAATATAGCTCCTGACTGAAAGTGTTGGGTTCTGCAAGTCACCAGCTTCCAAACCATACTGCTACCTTGTGTCTTCTCTATAGTCCTCACTGACAGCACAAAAGGCAATGGGTACAAGGTGAAACACAGGAAATTATATCTATCTAAACAGCAGAAAGTGTTTTTACCTTGAGAAAAGTTAAATACTGGAACAGGTTGCCCAGAGAGGTCACAAAGTTCCTGTCTTTCGCGTTATTCAAAGTCCAACTCTACATGACCTTGGCAAACCTGCTGTAGCCGGTTTTGCTTTGAGCAAGTGAGTTGCACTAGACAATATCCAGAGGTCCCTCCTAACTTCAATTATTCTGTGATAGTCATTAGTATCAACTAATAACTTTTATTTGTGCAAGATGGTGAATCATAGAATCATAGAATGGCCTAG
>NW_009703423.1:0-9920 GCF_000703405.1 Apaloderma vittatum | reverse complement strand
CATTCTGTGATTCTGTGATTCTGTGAAGTAACCACTCCAACACTGAAATTTTCTGGTAGGCTAGTAAATAATATTATCCCATTGTCACATATGAAGAAACTAAGATTAGACACTAAACTTCCAGTAGTAACTTCTGAAAATTGGAGTGGAGGGCTATCTTCAACACTCAGGTGTTAGCCCTTCAAAATGTGCCTTCTGTTTTTGCTCTTTATGGGAACTTTTTTATAAGTATTCAGTATTTATGACAATCAGGTGGAGAAATGCAGGAATTATATTAAGGGCTGGAAGGTAAATATTATAAATGGTTCTCCTCAGGGCTCAGTGCAGAAAGTGAATCTGACAGCAGCTCCTGGCCACTGGCCTATATTTATTCTTGGCCAAAAGCCATCTCGGCCAGCTCATCTGCAAAGCTCCTGCCAAGGAGTGTGTAGTAGTCACAGTCCTATCAGTGACAGTTTGAAAAGCAAGAGTACCCATGGCTATGGACAGTTCACACAGGATGCTGGGGATCTTGGCCAGGAACCACAGCCCCAGAGTAGTCCTTTACTGACTGAGAAAGAGCATTTTTCTTCAGGAAAATTAAGTGACAACGTTCTTCATGGCAGTTACTTTGTGTGATTACTATTTGGGCTAAGAAAAGCACAGAGCTGCATTGGCTAAATTATCTGCCAGTTGAGGTTAGCTTTTCCTTTAACTCCTTGATCCAACTTGTCCTTTCATTTCCTCCATCTCTTTAGAGAATGGAAGAGAATAAGCAGAGATTTTGGAGTCACAGTACCACACTGCTATCCCAAGCAATAGAAAAGAGATTAAACAAGCTAATAAGTAAAGAGCATGTTCCAGTTGCTCTCTTGACAGGTTTTGTAAATTCTAACTGAACTCACAATATGATTTGTACAGCAGATTTTCTGCAACAGTCACTGAACAATGATTGTTAGTTACCACATAGCAGAGCTACAACCATTTTCACAGAGAATGGTTTTGTTTTGCATTATCTAGGTCATCCAAATAAAAATGTTGCTGCCCTCTAGTACTGCACATGGAGGGACATCAAATAGGGTACATGAGGTCAGCACAATGTTTCTTGGGCAGTATCACTTGATAAGCACTTCAGCACATCATTTTCATCCAAACAGGATGGTGGATGACGAGCACGTGGGAATGCAGAGCTATATTTACGGGTAGGAAAGTGCTGAGGAGGCAGGAAATTGCCATGTTCTCCATCTGTAACAAATGGAAAACTATTAAAACTGAAAACACAAAGTTCTTTGTTCTTTTATTTGACTAGCCTTTAAGATTTAAAAGGCCAGTACTAACAGCACTTAGAACCATCTTCTGTGCGCTGAACCAAAATAACTCAAAACACGGAAGCCACTGGAAAGCTATAGGATGAGCTGAGTTATTATGGACACACAGTTTCAGCCAGCAGCCTACTCTAAAAAGTTTGTTGTATTACTGTGCCACACAGATGCATGCAGCCATGGAAGTAAAATCCACATTAGCATAACTTCCTTGTCTAACATTCTAAATTCCGTAATCCTAGTTTACTAAGCCAAATGTTGGGATGAGTTCAACAGCTGGGCCAGTTCAAACTAAAAAGTACAAATTTTTTGAAGCGATCACTAAAAATACCCTAATTTAAAATGTGCATAAATCCTGCAGATTTTCCTCTCTGCAATAACCTTGTTTACAGTTTTCTTTGAATATGTCATTGCATGAGTAGAAGCTTTACTTATCTCCTGGCCCATATTCTCAACTCTATCAGAACATCAAGCTAATTCTCACATTCATTTGCTTTTCTACAAGTTTACACCCTGCGAGAGTGTAACAAATTTTGCATTCCACATGACAAATATTTTTTTCTCTTAGTTGCTATGTATTATTTATGTATCAGTATTACATTACAGTCAAGTCAATTTTTCTATTCCAAACATTCTTCAAGAAAAATTTTAATTCCTCAGCTGCCTGAAGCTGAGAGTTATCAGAGATCTGTCAGGTGTCAGAATTTCTTTAAATAAAGAGAGCTTCACAGACATGCTGCCACAGGTGTGAACTACTTCCTGTCAAGCACATCTATGAACAATCTCAATTCTACAATTAGTCTGAAAAAACAACTCTCAAGCTATTTTTAAATATATTTTCATAACAGAAATAATATCTCAGCTCAAGAGAGGATATTTAGGGAGAAAAACATCCTAGTGATATTTTTTTATTTGGCAGCCATCTGGATTTCTTCAACAGCCTTAATTCTGCTAGGCAATATTCCTTTATTCTGTTTATGGTTGATCCCTGAAAGCAGTCAGCACTAACCCTCCAGCTGTTGAAATGTTATCCACATGGTAGGATGAACAGTGTTAACTCTTTAATGCCATCAATACACAGTAATGTGATGCATTATTGGAAATAATAACACACTGCATTCATTATATGAACTCTCAAACAACCATGTCACAACATCAAATATTTGTAATTAGTTTCAGTACATCAGTGTATGGTGCATCACCTCAGTGTAATGACATGTATTTGTTTAAGTGGGGTGTTTTTTTGGACTAAAACTGTCAGTCTGGTTTTTTTAAACTGATTACCCAATCTTCCTGGGCAGGTCTCCCAGACTGTGTAGTCTTGTTTGTGCAGGGAATAAGAAAACGTTGAATATGAATGCTTTGTGATGTAGACTGGTTGGGTGTTTTTTTTGGTTTTATTTTTAATGGTAAAGGAGTGTCAGCTGAACATTGAAATTCTAGGAAAGCAAAACAAGCTATCCGAGATCACCAATTCATATCTACTGTGTATTGAAAAAATTGGTATGTTACCTCACTTATTTCAGTGGTGTTCTCAATGGATTAGCAAGGCACATTATTTTAAAATCGGAACTTGCTTCCTGAGGCTTACAGTTGTCACCCCAGCTCTCTGCAAAGGGGAAATGGTACTGCCTGAGTAGCATAGCAACAAAACGGAAGATGGCAATGTGTTGAGCTGTGAGTTCCCTGTGCCCATGCTGAAAAGTTGTTGTCTAGGGGGAAGGAAGGAACTGAGGAACACTCAAAAGATGCCACATTTCCAAGGTGAAGTTCACAATGTGATTTCAGCTAAATCAAAAGCTTCAAGGAGGTATTTACAGTAACTGTGAAAACAACTATTGTCATAGCATCCTAAGTGACTAGTAAATAAATCAAAATAAGATATTCGCAAGAGGTAGCAGTGCGGTCTCTGATTTGATCTGATTATTTTTCAAGAATATCTGCAGGGTTATGCTTCCTACATAAAATGAAAGAGAAACCAGAATACAGTTCCAGTTTCTGCATTCAAAAATGGGAATCTCCTTCCCAGGCAGAGACACTGGAGCTCATTCTGTGTCTTCCCAATGTCATCCTAACTGTGACTCTCCCTTTTCTTGGGGATTCGTGGCCACCTTCTGCTGTGAACATACACTGACTTTCACACAAGCCGTTCATATCAGCCAGCACTCACAGCTCAGGCACCACCTCAGGAATGTGTTGTATATACATGCAAACTGTTTAGCATCATAGAGCTGTGCCGTATAGAACCAGGACGGTACTAACAGCTTTAACTTCCTTGGAATACTTATCCAGTTGAATTAAGACCTTACTGGCAAGTACTCTCAATAGTTTCTAACAGAAGATTAAGAAAGTAACCAGTAAATTCGTTTATGAGAGAGTGAAATGCAACTGAGCAGTGGGACATGTGACTACGCTGTGCTGGGATTTATAAAAGAGAAACCATTTAGGGTGTGATTTGTGTGACTGTCTAAACAGAGGTGGGGGGGGGAGCAGAGGAAGCAAATTCTATTATGCAAAATATTCTTTGCAGTCAGCATAACTGGAAACACAGCTTGTGGCAGAAGCTAACATTGCCTCAGACCCTCCCAAGCTGCAGGCAAATCTTTTGCTTCTCATTCTTGTTCTGTTGACTGTAATTGCACTAAAGTCCTGTTATACATAGGATGTGACTACTTATTTAACTGATTGTAATTGATTTACTTATATATCCAAGTAGCATCTGGATATCTCAATGAAGATTTATTTACTTCTTACTGTGCAAAAACATTGCATGAAATAGAAGCTGTAATCCCAGATTTTAGAACTGAAATAAGCAGGCTACAGATAGAGTAGCAAGAGTTACAGCAGCAGCGAAACGAAACAATTTTGTCAAAATGATACAGCAAAGATATCTTGGCTGGTATCCTGATTCAGCCATATGTATTGTTAGTATCTTTCTGATATTGAAAATATGATGCCTATTTGCAGTTAATGACTGAAAATGATAATATTTTCATGTTGTTATCCATTAACATCGGTCACTCGATTGGGTTAACAAAATAGCTCAGCAAGAAATGAAACTTACAGAGAAGCAGGGTTTTCCTTTCATGGCCTTCCTTGAGGTCCTCCATCTGTAAAAGATATGTTATTTGGAGAAAGGAAGGCTAAGCTATCCATTTCTGATATCTCTGGACCAGAAAAAACATTTGCTGATAGCATGCTGAAAAATTCGCCCATTTCTCAATAGAATTATGGCCAGAAAATCACAAAAGTCACGAATTTGATTCCCACTGTGTTTTTCTTTATGTGAGATCTGTGAAAAAATATTCAGGAATGAAATAAACGGTGCTTTATATGACATTTTGCTGAAACTACTCAAGTGTGAAAAGTCTGCTTTCTCTTTCTTACACCTCTGGTGGTTGTTATCTTGTTTTCCCTGTAGTATTACTCTCTTGGGGCCTTTTAATTCTCTAATAAACTGAAACCCTTCACATTGTCATTGCAATACAACAGGGTCTTCCAGATAAGACTAATATCCTTGTTATTTGATTTTCATAAGCTTATATTGCCATATTCTCAGCTGAATGTGGGATTTTATCAATGTTTTACAGACACTGCATATGCATTGCATGTCCTTCCTAGTTATATACAGTGCATACAACTTCACCTTTCTCATAGTGAAATGACAGGATGGATCTATTAACACAGACACACACAACCCTTGCAGCGCTGATTAATAGTGTTCCACCTGAGAAGAGAGCTGCACTTTAGCAGTGGATAAAATATACTTATCACGCTTTCTCTATTAGCTCTTTATAATTAATGACAACAGCCTGTTCTCCTCCAAACATGTCAGCAATATGTATAAACTAAGAAATCCACTTTCTTCCAACAGTTACATAGACTCACTCCTCTTAAGGATCTTTTACACAGTGTCCTTTAACACTCCTGAAAACTATCTCTCCTCTAAAATGGAAGACTGCATTCAGTTTAGGACAGACACAACAAGGCCAGCTGAAAAACACATCTGCTCGCATTCTTGCATATGCTTGTGTGACACCACTGCAGAGGCAGGTTCAGATGGTCAGAATCTGCCCTGGTGAGGCCACATCTGGAATACTGTGTCCAGTTCTGGGCTCCCCAGTTCAAGAGAGACAGGGAACTACTGGAGTGAGTCCAGCGGAGGGGAGTAAAGATGACTGGGAGACAGAAGCATCTCTCTTCCCAGCAAAGGTTGAGAGAGCTGGGACTATTTCTTGATGCTTTGTTAGTATTATAAAGTATTTTAAGCATTTTTCTAATTATTTGTGATTTTTAGAATTATTTTAATGTTTTTTTATTAATTTACATTCCTGAGGTGAAAATATAAAAGAAATACATGACAGTACATTTGCAGCAATGCTTATACGAGTGTTTATGTTAGAGTATTGCAAGAAATAAAGAGGAAATGCTATACTCAGCACTCACAAGCTTTGAGTGATTTAATGTTGAAAGTGAAAATAGAAAACCAAACATCTTTTTCTCCAGATTTTTATGTGAACAATATATCCAATGTAGTTCAAGCATTTATAAAAAAAGCAAGGAAATAAATATTTTATGTTCCCTGTTGCTTTTACAAAAAAAAGTTACTCTGTCACACAGTTTGACGCTTAAGGCCAGACAGTAAGTGTGGCAGCTGCTCAACAACTATTTGAAGTGAACTGTAGACAGAGGTACTTTTATACATGGAAATTCACCCCTCCCTTTTCAAACCAGAAAAACAGGCAAGACGCCAGCAGCTACAGGCTATGACTATGTCTGTGAAGGGGGAACTCACCTGGCAAATCATGAGCTCCCTGACGACTGCACAACCTTCCACACCCCCTCTTTCAGAATATACTCTGAAACAGCCTCTGCCTCTGGAAAGATTATAAACTGTGACCTATTCCCATGGCCCTTCCCTGGACTTTTCCCGATAACATTATTTGAGCCTGTTCTGTGTCCTGCATAGTAATTCTCTATGCACACACAGAGAGGCCTATAATGTAAATACACTACCCACAGCCTCTCTGACCATAGCTCAAAAATGTTTAGAAACCCCTATGACAGCTTTCTACACTACATTAACTTCAGCCTACTCAGAACTGAATACACCTGATTTGCATGAATCAGCTGACAAAAAAAAATGGGAAAGCAGACTTCCGGCTACCAATAATTATTTAACCACAAAGTTTAGATTAACATTCCAATTTTATTTATCTGTATTTCCTAGGCTTGGAACAGAATTGTTTCACTGCAAATGTAGTAATTTGGCTGCGGCGAACCCTCTTTAAAATAATCTTACCTAGTACAACTTGAGATGGACCACAAAATGCATAGTGGAAAGCAGCAGCTTTCCTTCTTTCTGAAAAGTAAAGTACAGCACTATCTTCATCACCCTTAACAGTAAACCACTGCAATGTCAACATACCTTCTGCATAGCTTCACCGGCTTCACAACATTGCTACATGCATGGAAAGTCTGTGCTTTTCAGCCTTGCAATGGTATTGATTCATACATTTAGAATATAAATTTTGCATTTTGTAGCAGAGGGTGTGGAAGCAAGGTCACCGTCACAACCGAAAACACAGAGTTAGTCTCTATAATTGAAAGCTTCTATAAGCATGCACATTTGGCACTCTTTCAAACCAGGAGAAAAACTACAGATAACATTGTTTGGATCTGCTGTTTTAACAGTTCCTATTATCTTAGAACTAAGCATTATTTTGCTCTTACTGTAAGCTGAAGCAGTTGTTCGTTTTCTAAATTCTAACTGTTGGCCACGGTTAGCATGGTTTTCATGAATGCAGTGCTTAAGAGGCAGCACAGAAGACCTGGAGTAATTCTTCAGAGCAGACTGGTTCTCCAAACTACACTTCCTCTTTTATCACAGAATCACAGAATGTCAGAGGTTGGAAGGGACCTTTAGAGATCATCTACTCCAACCCCCCCGCCAGAGCAGGATCACCTACAGTAGGTCACACAGGAACGTGTCCAGGCAGGTTTTGAATGTCTCCAGAGAAGGAGACTCCACAACCTCCCTGGGCAGCCTGTGCCAGTGCTCTGTTACCCTCACAGTGAAAAAGTTTTTCCTAGCGTTTTTGTGGAATGTCCTGTGCTCCAGCCTGCACCCGTTGCCATCACGAAGAAGGGCCTGGCTCTTTCCTCCTGACACTCACTCTTTACATATTTATAAACATTAACGAGGTCACCCTTAAATCTCTTCCAGCAGTCAAAGCAGTATGAGCTAAGATGATGAACAGTGGCATCTAAGAGTTCTCTGGGATCATCAGGAAGTGCAACCATCAAAGAAACCACTTATGAAACATATTATTCCAGTGGTATCTTGTTCCATTATAGCCCCAAAAAAGAAATCAGCATTCTTTAGAAATGCGCTGAATGTGAGTAAAATGGAACATTCCTCCCCATCTGCTGGAAATACTCTAAAGTAAATAAGTATGCTAAGTACTGGGCTGAAATACTGGAAGTAATTTTTAAAAATAACAAAAAAGCAGACGCCAGTGGAGGCCCCTAGTCGTCCTCCTAGGCTTAGCACTGGAAAGAAATTATGGTTTGGGAAACTCAATCTACAGATAGCTGCCAGATGGTTAATCATGGTTAGAGGAGAACACAAATGGCTTTGCTTGATGATTGGGCTAAGCAAAATAACAGATGTCAAAAAAAATGAAAATTTTACAGATTCTGAAAGGTCTGGAGTCAGGAAATTTATACAGTCTGGCTCACAAATTCAAACCCTTCATTTAAATGCATGTCAGATCCCACTTAAATGTTGATTGTCGCTAGAAAAAGCCTTAACAAGTTTATATCTAAAGGGAATAGTGCAGGCTATGACTCTACTACTAGTGTACCACAAGCAACATTAGACTAAGAAGACAAAATAATTAAATCTCATTCTTGTGTTACTAATTGCTGGGCTACAAACATTTCCCATATCAACATTAGACAACACAATGTTTGCAGTACCTACTACAGTCATCTGAGGTCTTCACACAGATGCTTTACAACAGTAAGCAAGTACTATTATCACCAAGAATTGAAAGAACTGACCTAGGAAATATGACACATTAAAAATAATTATAGAAATACGTTTGGTTTTCATAGGAGAGTGAGTTGTATGCTCATTTTACAAGTCTAATAAACTGACAAAAGCCCCAGAGGTTTTAGTGCAAGAAATAGAGAAAACTGAAATGCTGAACTCTAGGGGAAGGTTAAAGAAATTCTTTACTTAAAGAAACTTATTTTGAGCAATTTATAACATTATTTGTACAAGGTAAATAGTAAAAGATATTTTTTCTTTCTCATGCATAAGCTAAAATTAATACACTACCCAAAACACGGCTGACAGTGCCACAGTGTGCTCTATATCTCTTCAACAATCTTCCTCCTTTTTGCTTTGACAATTTGTGGCCCTTTTCAGACAACTTTCTTCACTGTTACTGTCCCCAGTTCTTTTTTTAGCCCTAGGGTTTGACTCGAATAGGAAGTGGATTTGCTGTATTTCCTTTCCTTTCAAGCTATATGTATGTCAGTCAGTCAAGCAGTAAGCATCCTATCTTTGTTTTTTTGTTTTTCAATTTCACTTCAACATTATACTGGAGCTTCACTTCATAAAGAAATTGATATTAGTGCTGTCATCAGTGTTTCAAAAATCAAGATATGTTTAAAAAATCAACATTAACTTAAAGGATATACACTGTATAAAATGTACTGTTAAAGGCTCAAAATGTAGAAGACCTCTGTTACCATGACTTTACATTTTTTGTTAGATCTCACTTACTCACCTGTGTAGCCTACTTTTGGAAAACTAAGATGAAAATTGACCTTGTAAAGACAATGGAAAAAATTTAATTTCACTGAGATGAGAATTTCCCTCTTGTTATTTTATACATTAAGTTTTTCCAAGGAAACTTTTGGTTTTAGTTTCCATTTGTACTTGGGCCATTTTCACAAGACCTTATCTGAGCATTATTCTCCTGCTACCTTCAACAACATGAGGGCAGTGGGGAGGGGGGCGAAAATGATGCTACAGGATCTTGGAATAACTTCACTTTTTTACAGCAGTATTTTATAAAATTTCTGAATAGTTCAAGGTGCTTTCAACAATCGGATAGGGGAAATCCCATGGGATAGGGAACTGGAAGGTAAAGGGGCCCAAGAAAGCTGGTCAGTATTCAAGGACCACTTCTTCCAGGCTCAGGATCAGTGCATCCCAACAGGTAGGAAATCAAGGGGATCCAGAAGACCTGCATGGTTAACCAGGGAACTGCTGAGCAGACTCAGGTGGAAGGGAAGGGTATATAAATTGTGGAAGAAAGGGCTGGCCAGCTGAGTGGAGTATAGGACTGCTGTCAGAGAATGTAGGGAGGCAATTAGAAAAGCTAAGGCCTCCTTGGAATTAAACCTTGCGAGGGAGGTCAAGGACAACAGAAAGGGCTTCTTCAAATACACTGCTGGCAAAACTTACGCTAAAGGCAATGTTGGCCCTCTGGTGAATGAGGTGGGTGCCCTGGAGATAGAGGACAGAAAGAAGGCAGAGTTACTGAATGCCTTCTTTGCCTTTCCTGGAGATCGTCCTCAGGTGCCTCAGTCCCCTGAGGCCCC
>NW_009703422.1:17477-34343 GCF_000703405.1 Apaloderma vittatum | reverse complement strand
TAGGACTGGGTTTTAGCTCAAACCCAGAACATGAGTACGTTGGCAGACTCCAGAAGGGCTCAGCAGTTCAGCTTGGATAAGTATCAGAGAGTTTGTGTCTCTATCAGAAAACTCTGTCTATATATTCCATATTCTACATATGGAAATAATGTCCTCAGGGAGTAGCAACCTGTCAATGAGTGAGTAATTCTTTGATTGAATTTATAAGTTTAGTCAAGTGTAAAATAGAGTTTTAAAGAATCCACTATAAGAACATACTATTCACTAATTTTGTAGCTTGCAACATAGCTACAGTAAACTTCAGTAGAATGTTTTTAGTTAACGTCTTTAATTAGCATGTTTTCCTGTTATTCTGTGAGGACGTCAGAAAGCTGTACCAATTTCTATATAGAGGCATCAGTTTACAGTACATGTGGTGGCTACGAACAGAAAATTTTTCAAAGGAACCAATGACAGTTAAATTCCTGTCTCCTGTTCTGTCAGCTTATTCCTGGTTCAGGCTTTGTGCTTCTCGAGAGTCAGGTGGATGCAGTCTTTTCAATATTAGCCAGTGTCTGCTGAGTGCGTAGCTTTGTTGATTAATACATTTCTGGTGTCCAGGTTGTTACTGATGGATTTTTGTTGCCTTTCCCATTGTCAGAATTTGAATCCTTCCACCGATGTACAGAAATTTGCCAAAATTCATGTGCCAAAATCAGAAATGCCTACTGGTTACCGCTCACGTTTGTCACGCACTATCACAACTTTACTGTTTGAAGTTTTTGTTTCCTAGTAGGAAAAGTAAGTGTCTTGAGTAACTTTTTCCACTTAATTACAGATTATTTACTTCATATGTTTATTGATATTTCTTAGGAAGTAAATGGTTTGTAGATGCTTCAGGGATATGTTTTCAACTACCAGCTGTTTAAGAAATGGTAATATACTTCCTTGACTCCTCACAGTCATATACCTGTGCGTGTCTAAAAGTTGGTATGTGGTCCAGAACAGCCCAGGGTGCTAACATTCACATGTAGAAATAGACCCTTAAAGCATGCATGCACACATGCAGACACATGTTCACGTCCATGAATTTGCAAAGAAAACCAATGTGAATGTGTCTACGTGAGTGGCTCAGAAGAGAGGTGATATCTCCACAGTGTGATTCATCTAACTCTAGAAGAGGCTCCAAAGATAGCTCAGATGAATCATCCTCTGGCAGTTCTTTATTCCTTGCCATAAAAAGAATGTACAGTGACAAGCTCAGATTTAACTATACAACTGCTTTCTTCAAATGTTATCCTAGGAGCACATTTGTGTGTTTTTTTCAGATGGAATGAGGATCTGAGGGCAAAACCACTGGTGTGAGGAGTTGAAGCTCCATTGGTTTGCACTTAGGCCTATGACTAGCTAAGCCTAAAATCTTTAATAGGCTCTTTCTGACCAGCCCAGTGATATACTTATGAGTGAAAAGATACAAGGAACAATAAATATTTTTCCTGTAAGCTTTGGAGTTAATGCATAATATTATCCCTTCTTGCCATCTCTCCCCGATGGAGGGCAGTGATGTCTGCTGTTTCCTCATTCATACAGATGGCATCAGTCCTCAAGTGTTGTTTAATTTCTTGCAACTGAGGGATTCCTGGTACTTCTCCTAAGAAGGAGTGGAGCCATGATGTGTACTTCCCAACATGCTGCTGCCAAACAGTTTTTGAGTTTGTTACCCATGTCAGAGTTTCTGTGCATTTCTTCTGTGTGGGAGGTTGACCAAGTGTAAGTGTAGATTCTTCACCTGTCAGAGACAGGTCTGTGTCTGCCAGGAGTCTCACCTCTTCTGGTGTTTTAAAGACATGACAAGTAGGCACAAGACAATATTTCTTTTGTACAAGATGTATCTGTGAAAGTGTATGAATATTACTAATTTTACGTTTTTTCTGCACCATGAACCAAGTTAGTATTTCATCTCTTATAATGTCCTTTAACAAGCAAACCTTCAACATACACTGGGTTTCTCTTTGCAAGTGCTTTCTGTTAGCGTACACTGCCAGAAGCGAGACCCAAGTAATCTTTGTCTGAAAAAAGACTTTCTGTGGTATATAGGATCCAGCTGTGAAGATGAAAGTATAAACCTACCCAACTTAGAAGTGCACTCTGAGATGATTCTGTGCTCATGAATGAGAAGGGGAAAAGTGGGGACCGAATTATCAACACGTGCCTGTCTGTGGCATACATACATAACAAAACAAAGCTGAAATGAGGCTTCTCCTCATTCTTAGCTTGATCCACTCTATTGCAAGATGTGGACATTTACAGAATACTAAACACTGTTTTTGCTCTGCAGATAAATGGTGTTTGGTGGCTCTTTCTTGGGGAAAGCTGCACTTGAATTAGAAATTTCAGAGACATTTAAAGGACTGGAAAGTTGAGCTGATAATTCATTAAGTGGCATGCTTCCATCTGAGTTAATATTGAACTGATACTCTAAAATGTTGCTAAGATGCACAATGCTACTGGAGATGGCTGATTTCAGATAAGCTGTGTAACAAATGTCCCGAATCGATGACTAAAATGTCCTGCTACTTTAGATAAGTCATGCTGAAACTTAACTCTGTATTAGCTAATTGTCTTCCGCATGTATCAATTAGTCCACGTTTAATTGAACAACTTATTCCTGATTTATTTTCTAAACTCTAAAACATGATTTTGTGTTACTAAGCAAGTGATGTTATGATGAAATGGTGTGTATGCATAATATATACTCACTCAGTTAGGATATCTGCATCTTTTGGTTTTGTATCTGTGCCACAAAGAGCTATTATTTTTATCTATGATCAATTTTGAAGTCAGGTATAAGCTGAAATAACTGTTTGCTCCTTGGAGAAATGAAGGATTTCTATGTTTGGGTGTCATTCAGTACACCTCAGGACTTAGGAGAGTAGGGTCAATTTTTGCTGGAGAAAGGAAACTCCTGGAAACCTGTTGGAAGAAACAGTATCTTTTCTGTCTGTTTACAAAGTAATTATCTGTAAAATTAGAAGATATATAACTTTTCTGGTGTTTGTCACATCAGTTTTGTTGCCTGAGAATTAATAAACAATATCATTTCCTGCTGTGTTTATGCAGCAGTAGCCATAGGCTGCTGTCAAAGACTGGCTCAAGTTATGGCTTAGAGACAATGCCTTGTCCCAGCAATAGGAGATAGTTACCTCCTGATAAAAGCTCTTCTCTTTGACTGGCCTCTTTCTAAAGAAATACTGCAAGAGTTTCGCTGTTCAGCTTTTGTTTTCTACTGAGTTAATTCCTCCCGTTGTGTTGTGCACACAGGAGCATGTTTGGACTGGTAAAGGAGCATCTCAATTTGTAACTGCTGAAGGCTTAGGGTAGTCCATATTCATGAGGAACGGAGAGCTTAATGAGTAGATGCTGAGAGCTGAAGTGAGCATGTGCTTTGATTATTGATCTTGTTGACTCTGAGGACAACCTAGGTCTGGCATCTTAGCATGCTGGCTTTGCAGCATGAAGTTCACGTGTGTGTAGGTAAGTCCTCCCACTCCCTGTGTGGATTTACACTAGAGGACTTCTGTTCAGCTACTGATCCATCCTATACATAAAGTCATCAGAAATTTTAGTTTCCTTCTATAGTCAAATGCCATTAAAAAAATCTGTGCTGTGAAACCGACCTTCAAAATAATCTTTTCAAGTTGAGTTTTTGCACTTCAGTGCAATTCATGATATGAGACTGAAGAATAAAGAAAGCACTTAGTAGCACAGGGCAGCCATCTCTCCAGCAGCAACAAGTCCAGGATCTTGCTTTTTGCTTTAACAGAGTACTTGCAGTCAACTTCTAAAGCAGCTTTCTACATTGTTGACTATGCCTAGGCCAGCAAATGCATGAGGCTTATCCCTCTGCTCTCCTTAGAAGCAGAGATGGGTATATGTTTGAAGAGACTTTATCTAAAATAAACTTTGAGATAAGCCAAATTTCAGGTAACATGATGGTCATTTTAGGTGTCCAACTTGAGACACTTCAAAGAAGGTTCTTATTGTCAAATTACAAGAGTGCAGTAATTTATATTTAAGGCGTGTCACAAAGGACAGAGAAAATAAGCTTGACATAATAATTTGTATTTATGCTTTCCTCTTAGAATAAATCAATTACAGTACCTAACAGTGAAGTCATCCAATAAATCTTGCATCATCAATAGTGTTTGACATTGTGTGGCCCTCACGCTCCTTCCCAACTACATACATTGATTCCCATATTTTTCCTCAGATTTTGACTGTTACTGGAACTATTAAATTTGAGAAATTGTCTGTAGATACTGCAGCAAGATTCCAGCAATTCCAGTGGACAGATGAAGCAGTTAAATGTGGAGCCATTTCTACAGTTCTGCTCTTACCCATTTCTAGAATACACATAACAGTATTTGAAAAACATTTCAATATCATAGTGCAGCCTTCCTAATTAAGACAATAGGTCTTCTCAGTGGAGGTCCTCAGTGCTGAAGACAATTGACATCTGATTGATTAATGTGTTTTCCTGGAGGTCTTCTGCATTCCTCCTTAAAATCACAACCCTATAGGCATAGCATCACACTGTATCTCAAATCATAGTGGTAATGATGAACGTACAGGAGTGGATTTGTTATGTCCAGTCTCTGGGTTTGTTTATTTGTATTTTCCACATCTTCCTACAAAAAAACCCCAAACAACAAACCTTGTTAGATTCCATTTCAAGAGACAAAGAATGGGAAACCATCTTGAGAAGTGATACTGTGTTTTGTAGATCTACCAAATTATTTCTCAGCTTCCCTGCACCAAATGTAATAGTTTGTTAAGACCAGGTAAACTTACAATACATACTATGTCAGAATGTTTACTAAATTTTGTGTTAGTTCCAGAATGTGGAATGTGCAGTCAATTGCACTGAATCAATTACATCTGTAAATCTGACTTTTTTACCCGGATCTGTCTGCTTCTCGGAGTACATCGCCAGTCTTCACTATACAGGCAGAAGAATATGATTTCATCTCAGTTAGTGTGGCTGAAAAAATTGTAAAAAAGTATTTTTTTGCTGTTGTGTGGTTTTGCAGAACTTAATGTAAATAAGAAAGTGGATTATTAATGGATGCAGAAAATGTTCCAAGCAACTCTGAAAACAGCTGAAAATCACGACAATAGACCAATGAACGTGACAGTTCAGGCCACATTTTATATCAGAATGGTGCTGACAACACTTTAAAAATCTGGAAAGCTTAAAACAATCAACAGCAGTGCAAAAGCTCAGCTTCCACGGGGTACTGATAAACTGGGGAGGCAGCAACATGTGGTGCTCCTCAGGGGCTGGTGAACTGTCGAGCTGTGATGGTGTCTGTACAGATTGATGGCCTTCTAATGCAACCTGTAAACAAAATGTTCTGGGTGGTGTGCCTCAAGCAAGAAGAGAGATGAGATTTTTTCAAGTGGGAATGCCTCTGAGGAATGGTGAGATAAAAAATTTAACTGAGCCGGCACCAGAATCTTAGCGAGAGGGAAGGTTAGGAGGAACAGGCTCTATGGAGTAGGTACAACTTGGGATCTGTGTCTGAGGACTGTGTCTGAGGTGGATAACTGTGAAATCTCTTTGAAGAGTAGTGGAAATTCAAACTAGGTGTAAAGTAAAGGCAGCAAAAGTACAGTAAAGGAAGAATGAGGCATGCCTGAAAATATTAAGTGCTCTGAAAAAAATAAGAGCCTTTGTATTGTACAAGGATTGATGTGAATTCACATCTCTCTTTTTTTTTCTCATTAATGACATCTTTCTAACACAATTATAACTGTGGATGAGCAAGCAGTTTTTTGCTCAGATATTCATGCAATGATTGTGTTAGGAGAAAGACTTGGTAGCCATGCAATACACATAATGGTTAATTATGGTACTAATGTTATGCTTTTATTGTGTGGGACACTAAACTTGCTGTTGCAGAAAGATGTGCTGCAGCTGTAGCCCTGCAGCACTGCAGAAAACTACCTATACAGAGTATTCATTGTGTTGCTCGTGATGAGTACATTTCCTGAGCCCAGTTTCAGATATCCAACAGCAGCTAGTTCAGAGCTTTGTGAAAGGAACTCTTTCTATTGAAAAAGCCCTGCTGTCTTCCAGGCATTCTGCAAGTGGGGAAATTGTGACAGAGCATAATACCCACCAGGGAATGTACTTGCGTTAGCGGTCTTATGCCATTTAGCAAATTAAGCTGTAGCCTTTATGTTGAAAAGCTAATATACCCCAAACCACTACACACTTAGTGCAGAAAACTGCTGTTCAGGATTATTAATGCAAAAGATTGGCTTGGATACTAGCAGCAGAATATGATATTTTACCGATGCATTTAAAAAACAGTATCCTTGTTATTGACTTGTTTGCTGTTACTTTATAACCCTATTTAGGAAAATGTGGTAGTTCTTTGTGAAGAGAGAAATTAAGTAGTCCGCTTGATGTGCTTTGGTGGTAAAAAATTGTAAGTTTGATAAGTCTGTATTTCAGAGCTGAAGTTTCTCAGTGCTGATAGTATTAGTCATTTGAAACACCTAGGTAATATGAGCATATCTTCCTTTCAGAAGACAGAGCAGCACTGAGTCTAACATGAACAGAAGCTGTTCCTGCCTTGGTCTTAGCCTCCCTGGTTGATTTTTAACTTCACAAAGTCCAACATCACATCTTCAGTTCATAGACATCTTTCCTCCTTCACGACAGAGATAAGTTTCAGGCAAGCTGTGCCATGACAGATGTCAGGAAGTTGAGTATTGTCAGCAAATGCAACAATGTTCTGTGTAGTTTCCATGAGTTTCCTCTGATGAGAAGATACACTATATATGTTCTGTAGCCGTCATTTCAGAAGTAATGCTGAAGCTCCTGTAAACACAGAGTATTTGTCTCTGATAATCTGTGGGTTGCTCTTTTTGACATGAGTTTTTGCATGATCGTTAAGACCTTGGTTTTCCAGGTTACCATTATTTTGCGGCAAAAGAAAAAGGTGACACTGATTTGAACTTAGGCTATGTACTCGTTTTATCATCCTAGTTGAACTAAGAGGGTGCTCTAATTCTGGGTGCTTCTAAATTACCACAACCAGAAGAGCAGGAGCAATACCAGGCATGTGCAGAATAAAGAAGCATTAAGAATTATAAACAACACCCCAGCTCTTGTCCACAATCTGTGTGTTATACCTCCATCATAAGAAATAAGTCCCCAGCTGACATGCTCCTACTTCCTCTCCACCAACACATCTGTAAGAACATAAGCTTGGCTGCTTAGCAGTTCAAAAATGTTCTAGATTTCAAGTATCTGTGTCCCCCTCTCTTCTTTAAATTGATCGTGTGAGATGCAGCATTTTTTAAGCCTTCAACACAAATTCTCACTTGCTATGAAGAAAGGCTTCTCAATGAATCTCAGAGCCAATAAGACATTAAAATCTCATTAAAATACAATTGCATCCCAGACCTTAGCTCCTTTATTTTGCTTTGCAAATTTCAGCCTGTGTTCTGATCAAGCTTTTTGCAGTTAGGTTTTTCCACTGACCCATTTGAAGCAAACATAAACCATTTAAGTGCTCAAACTGGTCTCAACAGTTTGAGGGCAGTTTTGAAGGCAAATTGTGTCATATCAGCTCAATGCAGGAACCTGGATCATCCTTGAAAAACACCTCCACATGTTCTTCATCAGACTAGGATGCACAGAGTTTGTAAGCATAGAGGGCGGCCAGCGAAAGAGTTCTTATGTTACAGTAAAGTTCAGCGTGATTATAAATTTCCACAGTTATGGCAGAGTTTCTTGACTCATTTGGGGACGGATGGATCCTGTAGTTGACAGTGTCAGTATATGGAAGACAGTTGTGTGTATCTGAACTGTCTTTCAGTACCTCATCAGTGTGTCACATCAGACTTCTATGCTAAAGCAGTAGTGTTTAGTGTTAATATCAAGGCTGGGTAATCATAATTTTTGTTCTTAAACAAGAAGTTACTAAAAGAAAAGGATAATAAGGTTGTTTGTCTTAGTCTATGATACTCTAGTATCTGCTTAGGATTAAAAAGCCTGAATTCAAATGCTGTAATATGAAAATCGATGAAGGGAATGCAGGTGTTTTTTCCACAGAAATAAATTTAAAGTGTCACTTAATGTGCAGTTCATTTGCAGCATAGGAGAAACTTTAAGAACCCAAACTGTAGTGGAAGTCATGAGTTCTGTTGTGATTGTTGGTGAAGAAATACTAATTGGAGTCCTGATTAGGAACTCTACTCTACAAGGGCTTATCATACATCCGAACAGAGGAGAGCATGCTCGCTTCATTGCACATGTGGATGGCACTTACTTCTACATCAGGCTACGCTTGGCAGATTTATGCCAAACGCAGATGGGTACGTTTCTGAGTTGCAAGGAATTTGTATGGAATATCAGTTGTACTAAGATCAGCTCTTCTGTCTTAGAGGCTGATACAACTATGAGGCTTCTGGTGATATAGGGATGTGTGGGATCAGAGGGTTCAGTGGACATATGCAGAAATGTGGTGATGGTTAGCAGTAGCTGAAAGAGAATTACAGACCGCGCAGCAGTAAGAACTATTTGAAGGACAGGCTAAAAAAATAGAAAAAGTGAAAATGAAGTGAAAATAGGGTGCAGTAGAAAGAAAAGAAAGGAGTCCTCAGGCAAGATTTTCAAAAATTGTCTGAATATTAGCTACAAAATATTTTTTGAAGTATATGGCTTGTTTTTTTTGTGAGATGATGAGTAGCCAGGAGTTCCTATTTGAATACCATATGGAGGTGTATTTAGTGTATTCATGTGAAAAAACAGAAGGCTAAAATTTTATTATTCATTATTTTCCCAAGAAATACAAGATTTAGGAAACAAGTGTGAAGCGTCCAAGCAGGAGGATGCTTCTAAAGAAAACCCGGTGAATTCTGTTGTAATTCCAGTCTGCCTGTCACCGTCTTTCAGTTTCCAAGCTGAGAACAGGACTTTCAGAAACTGTGGCTAAGAGCTATGCACAAGGGAGTAGGGGGCTGTGTTACTTCAAAATTGGCCCCCAATTTTTTTTTTATTGCTATGTGAATATTTTTTGAGGTTGACCATGACGAACGATCTCAGGTCAGAACAATCAGAATAGTTTTTGATGTTCCTCCTGGCAGAAAATTCTCTTTTATAGTTGGTATGAATTTAATCCCTTCACGTTCCATTCTCAAGAAGGCTGAAACTACTGTTTGCAAGAAACTCAAGATGCTTTTAAAAAGCACATGCAAATATTTCTTTCGGAGTTCAGCCTGGCTTCATTCAGGTAAGAGAAAGGTGTCAGGCTAGACAGGAAGAGACTACAAATACCTCGGATGACTTCCCGCCACCCCCTGCAGCTGAAGCAAAATGCCTGCACATTCATATTTAATTGATGTAAAAAGCAGGAGAGCTGTTGATCCCAGTATTTCAGGAAATAATGGTCCTTAAATTCCATCACCACCTCTTCATGCTTTTCCGAGTGTGTGGTGTGGAGCTGCGTGAGCAAGCTCAGGCTGTTCCCTTTCTTTTCCTCTGCGGAGTGGAACACTGCAGGAATTTACCTCTCTATATTTTCTTTTTTTTTTTTTTTTTCCTCCGGGTTGCTGGCAAGAGTTCTTAAAATACCTCACCTCATTTGCATAAAAGCCGTGCTGGCTCGGTGCACAAAGCTGCACCCAGCATGGGGCTAAGTGGTCACAGGCTGTCCAGATCAGGCAGCACAGCAGCAGCAGTCTGTATTTACTGGTCACTGGTTACTGAATCCTCGAAGAAGGATCACTTGGGAACCTGTAAATCATTCCTAGTGCATAAAGGGGACAGGAGGAGAAACCTGACCTGTTCAAAGGATAAGATTCATCATGGTGATGTTCTGCTTCCCTGTTTCCGCTCCAAATGTCATGGATAGATTTTTTCCAGTACATAAGAATTCATTTCTGATGCTGCCAAGAAAATAAAATAGATTAAGGATTGATTCGAACTGCAGAAATAAAAAATACATGATACTACAGTACAGTTTTGATAAACAGTATAGATCCACTTACTTTTGGCCATTACCAGAGGCTCACAGAAATGGGATATACACACCAGTTGTGTAAATAGCAGCTTTTCTTCTTGAATATGCCAGAGTCAGCTTCTTTGGACAGGTAGACTGGGTTTTGCTTCTTCCAGGTCCTGTGACCTGCAAAGTAACAGATGGAAAAGATGGGGGGGAAAAAAAAAGTGGACTCCATATTCCACCCCCTTGAGCTGGTTATTCACAAGCAGGCTGCAACACGCAGGATTAGATATTTCTCGTACTGGATTGCAAATACAGGAAAGGAAATTTGAGAAGGCATTGTCTGGAGCTATTCAACGATTCAGGTAAAATACATTACAATTTGCACACCCACAGGAAAGGAGTAAGGTTTCATTCATATCTGTAATGGACTTCATTCTGAGCACCATTTTCATATTGATGTAGTTAATGCCATTATCTGTGGTATGAATAGGCATCTGATTTTTTGTGGTTGTGATCTACTAAGGCTTCATTATTATCATAACAATAATATTACAAGGGTAAAAAATGTGGAGATTCTAAACAGCATCTTCAGAAGTGTCCTACTGAGATTCACAAAGGTCCTTCTATTTTTTTTCATCTGATACTGCTCACCTTAGATGGCACTTCCCTGAATCATGGTCATTTCTGCTTGCCTGTCCCCTTAATCTTGTTAATTTTGTATATAAAATATGGTCCTACTAAAAAATTATATTTGCAGCAAATCCAACATGTGCTATTTTATCCCTAAAAATTTTTTAGTGAGGCTTCAGTTCTAGAAGAAATACTAAATTAATGTACAAGACAAAGAACTCTGCAAAATCTGATATTGGGTGAAAGGAAGGAGTTGAATTGCAATGTACACAGATACAGAATTGTTATAAAATGATGAAGCTCCTTTTGTTAAGAAAACTTCTCTTTCTTGTAGTAAAAGATAACGTAACCAAACATCATCTTTTGTGCAAAATTATACATAGATTAATTGTGTATTAACTGAATGGGAGTTTACCTGAGTTAATTGTTTAGTGTACTGCTCTGTAAATGAACTATCTAGACTTCTGAGGTTAACCTAGTTTGTCTGGAGAACACACTCCAGTTTTATCATAACAAGAGAACTGAGTAAATCTCACATAATCTGCAGAAATTAAATATGCAGGCTATTAAAAGAATATAGAGTTATCTGACAGATATCTGAGAGGAAGACCATTATTTGGCTATGGCTGTCGGGTTTTCAGTTGTCTTTTTAGTAAGAAAGTCAGGTCACCTCTTGTTTTCTTCCTGTATCGGATATGAATTTTGTGTGAATGCATCTTGTTCTTTCCGTACAACACCTTACAGGATCCTAGTCCATTTAAAAACCCAAACAAACAAAAAGACAAGCCAAAAAGCTACAGTACAGTATAATAGTATAAATATTTTTTTCAGCTTCTGTCAGGAAAATAAAGGACTTGACTGTGTTGCATGCTTTTTCTCTGTACTGCATTTATTACTGTTATATTGTCACTATTATTAAATATATCCAGGGTTTCTGTTTGTATCTTTATTTTTCTGTCTTTTCTCGGTGAAACATCTAGATGATATGTAAAATATGCCAGTTTAAGTAGCCTGTAGACAGTATTGTGTTTATCTTTCATACTCAAGAAAGAGGTCTGTCCTCATTTTGGTCAAGATGGCTATGTAAAAGTAGAGTTGAGGAATAAATTTCCAGGGCCTGACTTTGTGCTTTCTGTTGGGCAGGGTTGATGTGGGCGTGGGATGATTTGGGATGCTAATTCTTTCTACTCCCCACACCCTCATCCTCTGCTTCTTGAAAGCTAAAAATAACAACACATAGCATAGAGGTGAGACCCATATTTTGTACCAATTCTTATGCTAGTCCATGAAAAAAAATAGAAAAAATACAATGCAATTTATCTCAAGCTGATATTTCTCTAGTGTTGACACTTAAATTAGGTTAATCCCTGCCTTTTAACTATGTCTTAGAAAAGACGTAATGTTCTTCAGACTCTTAACTGTGACATAATCTAAAATGTGTTATATTCAGGTTGTTGCATTTCGTTTTGGGATGTTTTAGGGAGGAACGTAAGATACATTTTGACTGTAGAAAACCAAACTCTGTCTTTACCTCCGAGTTCAAACTTGTGTTTTGAATGATGATGTAAACCTTAGGAATAAGTCTTCAGTAGAATCTGCCTGCGTCTGGGAAAATCTGGCTTTTCTGTTTGCCTGATTTCACTTAAGTCCCTTTTACAGTTGTGTGTCCTAATTCTGTAAAGTGTGGACCGTATGAGTAGATTCATTCAGAACACTTGTGCCAGGAAGTCATAGTTGGATTTTCTAGCCCCTAAGAAATTTCTCTGTAGAAACCTAGCTGTTTCAGTGCCTAGCACTGGGCGTGGCACTTTGCAGAAGACCTCCCAGGTGCACTATTCTTGCTGTAATGAATGGAAAATATTTACTTTAGATACTTTAGAGTAGAATCAAAAATAGGGATAGAAGAAGCTGGAAAGAGATTAACACGAGACTGACAGGATTTCTAGGTGCATCTCGTTTGTGCATGAAGTATAAATGCCTGTCCTTTGCCCTTTGGAAAGGGCTTCACAGTGACTGGTGCTATTGTTCTGGAGGGATTTGCTCCTTCTGCAATGCTGGAAAGGGAGTTTGAATCCCCATGTTTTCTTGCATTAACATAGTACCCTTTAGGATGGGTACTACAAGTGTGAAAATCTGAAGCTGTGGTAAGTTCTAGTTTGGACCATCTTAGTGTCATCCCATCCTTTAAATAAAGAATAATAAAGTAGTGTGTTCCCTCTTAATCTTATCCTGATCAGACCCATCCAAGGCAGAGGGTTGTATCATGTCAGCTGTTAGCACTGGCTGCCTCCTCCTCAAAGATTCACGGCAACACTTGGGTGTATCAAATGTCGTCGCCATGAATGTGACACATTGTGTTCCTGAAAATAAAAATGGAGTCATCCACACTTGTTCAAAGCACACTTATCTCTCTCTGTGTTTATTCCCTTCGTCATGGTACAATAACTGCTGCAGAATTTCCAGTGCATATATCAAGTTGCAGATTCGTGCAGGCCCCTGTAGTTCTTGGAATGGCACAGGGCTGTTTTTGTTTACTGATGATGACATTTATCCTCTCATTTCCTTTTGGAAGCATGACAGCTTCTGGCTGTCTGATGGGGAATGTACTTACAGGACCTTCTTTTTATGCTGTGTCTGACAATAAACACTCTACTGCATAGTATCTGTGTCTGCTCGCCGTGGAGCCACTATTGCTTCTGTCAGCAGTCAGTCTGGCAGGAACTTGGCTGGGCAGGGAAGCAAAAGGGTTTCTAAGTGCAATTATCTTTTCTTGCAGGAGGAGACCGAGAGCGGATGACAGCCAATCATGAGACATACCTTCTTATGGCGAGCACACAGAATGACATGGAGGATTGGGTGAAATCCATTCGCAGGGTTATATGGGCACCATTTGGAGGAGGTGAGTCAGTGAAGGAACATGCAAGGCTTCCAGACACACAAAGACAATAGGGATTCTTCTGTCATCTCTCAATCACAGCCAGAGTTTTGAAGTGAAGATGAGAATGATCTAGATTTTTCAAAAAAGTGGAGTAGAGCCTTTGTTTCACTTGCAATGCATGTATCAGACATGTTCCCATGAAGAAGGCTCGATTAAAAGGCTTTAAACTCTCTGGGACCACTTCCATTGATGAGAATATCATATGATAGTGCATTATCAAGATGAGGGGAAGTTTTCACAGACAGTTGATCTTTTACGAAATCAGCTTTTCTGAAGACAGAAGTGGAATAATTCCTTTGGTCACCTGCTAAAAGACCATCTACATATTTCATAAATGTCTGTTACAGGAAGCTGTTAGTAATTCTCCTGCAAGTGACACCTAAGCCCAGTAAGAGTATTATATAAAGTTATGCACTCCAATATAAGCCTCAGAATATTAGCACTAGAAATATGAGATAGTTTATTTTTTTTTGATTGGGATACCCAACAATTTTAGTAACATTGGATCAAAATTTATTGTCGTATGTCTAGTTGTCTTTTTAGAAAGCTCTCTTAGATTGAATGGGCTACAAATTAGTATCATTATTTTCATCATTGTTATTCTGGTGATAACGTCGATATTATTATAATATGAGTGTGATTGATGTACTTGCACAAAACATCAGTACGTTAATCAGCCTGTTCCTTGGAGCTCTCAAATCTCCATGTTTGGGGGCAGAAATATTCTTCCATGGTATGGCACCAGTCACTTTTTGGTGTGTCTGCAGGTTGCTGGAAAATTAAATCAGGCAGGACTGTTTCTGCTTTTTCATGACCAAGAAGTTCAGTTATCACTGAAAACTGTGATTGCTGGCTGCAGATGTCTTTTTCTCAACTGCCAGGTAAACCAAATGAGAGAGTATGGGAGGGACTGAAGGAAACCACCATTTCCAAGAAAAAAATTCTTGTAATCCAGTCATCTTCCTTTGTGCTTTTTTCAGGTCAGAGGGTTCTTGGGAGAAGGCTTTGGCCTCACTGGCGAGCCACAGTGTGGGTCAGCTAGGTACTGCCTGGCACCTCTTCAAACATGTCTTCTCTTTGAATTCTCCAGGGGAAATATGCCCTGGAAAGATGGCGCTAAGCAGTCATCTCACTGGGATCTGGCCCTATACGTTAATAAGCTGACACAGTCCTGGATCTGGGCATGTAGGTCTTATAGGAAGATGCTTTAGAAAACAAAACAAAAAAAACCCCACAACAAACCTCCCAAACTCACAAAGTGAAAGGTTTATCTTAAAACACATGATCTTCTACAGCCATATTGGGAGAGGGGAGGTGGGAGGAAGCAGAGTCTGCTGCAATTAGGCTAGGTAAGAAATCTCCTTGTTTATATAGCACAAAGATTACCCATCCTCAACTTTCTCTTTGTAAAGCAGGTTTCATGTTGAGCTCCTCAGTGTTCTCTTGCTCCAATTCAGTAGCAGCATAAGCTACTGATGCAATAGTAAATTTGGTGGCATAACTGAACTGAATTTTTTAAGAGTACCTTTGTAGGTTTTTGCACTTGGCTTTGAGCACCATAGCATCATTCTGTGGCAAATAATAAGGAAAGGCAACCTTGCAGTTCTTCTTGCAAGCAGAGAGTGTCTAAATTTTACAGAGGGGAAGCTGAGATTAGGTGAAACTCCATTTCTAGCTCAAGTCCATGCACAGAGCTACAAATAGAAACTAAATCTCCTGAGTCCTGACCTATGCTTTCTTCACCAGTCCCTCATTTGCTTTTATAGGGCATGAGCTATTTCTGGTTTGCAGCTGGGAATCTTTCCAGCCACCATGAAAATTCTCAAGACACCATCATTGTTGTACAAGTGCCTAATGCCAGTTGCTGAGGAAGCACCTTGCTGAAAACTTTGCATGCTGATTTGTGTCAAACAAGAGATGGGTGCAAACCCTGAATTACTGTTTAAATTCATTTGTAGCTAAAACACTTCTAAACATGTTCTTTTTCCTTTTCTTACTGGATTTCTTGAGCAAACACACTGGCTTGGAGTTATTTGTATTGGGAAGAAAACAGTTAACTCTGGAAAATGTGAGAGAAGATGAAATGTGATTTTGGGTTTAGAAGGTTTGACGGTGATAACAAGACAAAAGCAGTGTCATGGGATGTGTCACCATTAAAAACTGTGTTTCTAGCCTTTCCCCAACTTTATTAACTACTTGTTGCTTGAATTGGTAATCTGAGCTATCATAACAAGTCTTAATATGCCCTGTTAACTGTTCTGTAATTATATATGGCTGGACACACTCATATTTTTGTTGTCCCTGGCTACATGGATATTTCTACAGCTGCTGCAACAGTCTGACACTTCTAAAGAAGGGAACTTTTGGCTTAAGTTGTCTAAGAGCCTGCCTTTTTGAGCTGTAGCCACTGAAGTTGAAAGTCTCTGTTATATTATCTGTAAACAAGATATAGATAAGTTGCAGCTACATGATGATGACTAGCCAGTAACAAGTAATCACTTGCAAAACAAAATTATTTCAGACATCTAATTAATCAAAATACTAATTTTATACCAGCTTCCTAAATTTCAGTACCAGATGGTAAACCACGTTAGTCTGGTGTCATACAAGTCAAGTGCCACTTTAAGTAACATATTGAATTTTCTGGTTCTTTTAAACATTGTGAGCAAGTGGTGTGTGTGCGTGCACATGCAATGGATGTGTCTGAGCCTCGATGATCCACTAATATTTAAAGTTTGTCTTGCAGTGGGAAAGGACTCCTGGTACCAGAGCAAGGAGCTCTGTAGATGATTAACCATATCATTAAATTGTTATTTGTTAACCTGTGCTAGAAAGAGAACACGGGAGTGGGGGGAGGTGGGAATCTGCTAAGGTGATCAGAAACAGCTTGGTTTTTGCACCGAAAGAAAAAGGTGACTGTGGAAAAAATTCTGAAACGGACAAGAAATGTACATGAGCTAGGGGATGTAATGCCTGTTTGCACATGAAATTCCTTTTCTGATTATATTAAAAAGGCAATTTTTTAGGGGAGGGAAAGGCCCGAGCTTTAATTGCAGAGCTTGCCGCTAAGGGGGAGGGAGGAGGAGAGAAGAAGGAGCATGAGCGTTTTAGCAGGAGTAGTGGTGTAAGGTCTGGCACCTCCTGCGGGAGCCAGGCAGAGCCTGCTTGCTTTTCAAGCTGCCGCACACGACAGCCGCCTGAAGTCAACTCAAAGTCACCCAGAGGAGCAGACAATCCTGCGTTGCGGCGGCTGCCTGCTCAGTGTTCTTTCTCTGCACCTGCTGCACACGAGGGGCT